>NC_073381.1:51805057-52105057 GCF_028641065.1 Leucoraja erinaceus
TGCGTTGACTCATTTATAAGATCACTTGTTGTAATAGCACGCAATCTATCTGGCGAGAATCCCAAATCCCAATTTATATAAATTACTGGCATAAGAAATCATGCTGAAGATGACTTGTTCGGCCGCACATTTGACCAGACAAATACTTCAACAAGAACATTTTTTAATGAACTGTAATTTGTTATTCAGAGAGTTACAGAGTTGTACAGGACAGAAACAAGTCCTTTGGCCAACTAGGTTCATTCCAATTTTTTGTACATCTACCCTATTCGTCTGCATCAGGTCTGTATTCTTCTCTGCCTTGCCTATTCAAATTTCTGTCTAAATGTCTCTCAAACACAATTATTGTATATGACTCCGCCACCTCCTCTGTTCAAAGGGACCATAGCGTGCTTATACGCAATCATTGATGTCTAATGAGGGTGAAAAGGGAAAATAAGATGACAAATGGAAAAGCCTTCTTGCAATTGTAAAGGGCATTGTTAAGACCACACCTGGATGATGACATTTGCATTTGTCCTCACACTACCTGGGAAAGAATGTATTTGTCACAAAGGGAGTGCAGCCAAGATTCACTAGATTAGTTCCAGGGTTGGCAGGTTTGTATCGGAGAAATGGTTGAGCAGATTAGAACAATCCTTCACGGTTCAGGAAAATGAGAGGAAATCTCATCATAATATACAAAGGCTGACTAAGTTAGATGGAGGGCAAATGTTTTCAATGTCTGAGGAGTCTAGGACCAGGAAGCCGAGTTTCAGAATAAGGAGCAGACTGTTTTGGACTGGGATAGGGAGTAATTTATTCTTTCAGAGGATGGTAAGCTTTTGGAATTCTTTACCCTGGACTGCTGTGAAAGCTCAATCTCTGTGTTCATTCAAACCACACATTGCTAATTTTCTCGACTTTAAGGGGATCAATGGATATGGCAGTAATGCTTGGAAATGGTGCTGAGGTCGAAAATCAAGTAATCTTATTGTAAGGTGGCCACTTCTGCTCCCATTTGTAATTAATGAAAATATTTGCTGAATTCAGGAGGAAGATGACAATGATTGCTACTCGTTTGTTGACCATGTCACATGTGACAGTCAATAAACTGTGATTGTAAGTTGAGAATTCCTGACTTTTTGTGAGACATCATGCAATAAAACCCTCCCAAAAAAGGAACTAAAAAAGAGAACTGAAGATTGCTAGTTCTGTTGAAGGATACATGAGAACCACCAAGACCAATCTTTACTCAGTGGAGCGAATTTCAGCATTTTTAATTCTGTATTGTGTACTTTTATTTGTATTATTTTGTTCTCTGTAATTTTCTGAGAATGTCTGCTTTAAAGAAATCATGTTCGTCTAATTTCTGTTTGTCTTTTTCATCCAGTTCATTGTAATTCAAGTACCTTTCTTTTAATTTCCTATTCTTTCATTAGTTTTCCAAACTACCAATGTTTTCTTTCATTGGCTGTTGAGGGATTGAAGGTCGTGTGGTCCTCTGTCTTGAAAGGGTTCTGTGATGGACCAGATTCAGAGGGGCACGGTGGTGCAGAGGTAGTTGCTGCCTTACAGCGCCAGAGACCACGGTTCGATCATGACTACGGGTGCTGTCTGTTCAGAGTTTGTACATTCTCCGCATGACCGGATGAGTTTTCTCCAGGTGCTCCAGTTTCCTTCCCACACTACAAAGATGTACAAGCTTGTTGGTTAATTGGATTTGGTAAAACTTGTAAAACGTCCATAGCATGTAGGATAGTGTTAGTGTAAGGGGATCGCTGGTCAGTGTGGACTCGGTTGGCCAAAGTGGCTGTTTCCACGCTGCATCTCCAAACTAAACTAAACTGAACAGAGAATAATCTAGATCTTCACGTAGCCCTTAAATTATTGTTTGTTTTGTCAGAATACCCACCACAGATAAAATATTAGTCACAAAATGGAAGACAGAACTGGCTTCTTAAAAAAAAAACAGTCGATAAAAACCATCAAGATTAATACAGATTAGTGAGCAATTAGTGGAGATTGTGTGAAACAAGTGAAGTGCACCATTCTGATGTATAGCTCAGTCATACGTAAAGATCATAGAGCTCTATTATCTTTGGACATACGCATTCTATTGAGTCAGGGCTTCCACTGTCCTTTTCTGGAATGTCAGACAAGAAACATCAGGCCATTTGGCTAATTGTTAAACCATTAACAAAATTGTTATGTCAGGTGGCCTCAAGAAAAAAGGAACCTAACCAATTCACAATGAGAGATTTTAACTGATACATTTATAATGGATTCTCATACATATAAAATGGAGCAGCAAGGTATGAGTTTGAAAACTAAGGTATTTTCTGAGGGACCTAATCCTAACCCTTAAATGGTCTTGGATCTAATTCCTTAATCTCTTGGATACCAATAGAAAATAGATAATAGGTGCAGGAGTAGGCCATTTGGCCCTTCGAGCCAGCACCGCCATTTAATGTGGTCATGGCTGATCATCCACAATCAGTTCCCCGTTCCTGCCTTCTCCCCATATCCCTTGACTCTGCTATCTTTAAGAGCCCTATCTAACTCTCTCTTGAAAGCATCCAGAGAACCGGCCTCCACCGCCCTCTGAGGCAGAGAATTCAACAGACTCACAACTAGTAGCAATGTTACAAAAAAATTTGAGATTAAAAAAATCAAGTCTGCAATTTATCCCATCAGATAAAGCATAAAAAGAAATTTAATTTGACACCTAATTCACTTTCATATCTTCAGTATTAAAACAGTTATGGCCATTTTCATACTCAGGAATTAGCATCTTGGTCCCTATTGATTTTCCATTGACTTAACACAAAAGCTGTGATCAAGAACAGTCTAAAGCCCATAAGTTTATTAAAAATTAAGAGAACTGAAAGAAATTTTCAGTTATTATAGATTGAAGCATTCTGAAACACATATTAAACAATCTTACTTGGATGACCTGAAATTAAAGCATATAATTAGTTAATTACCCAATTGTAGCTAATTCCAAAATTCAATTACTAGATCTAAACATCTATCCATTTCTTAAGGAAAGATTAACATTTTTAAATAGCCAAACTGTCCAAAGAACATTCACACAAGAATTCACAATAAAACATGATTTTTTAAATCTCATTTACATTAATTTATAGGCCAAATGGAAGGGATTTAGTGTTCAATTGCTGTAAATTAATGGCCATTTAAATCAGCTTGCGAGTGGGATTCTGTAGAACTCTGTGGAACGCGCTGGTTTGGAACGCTGCCATTGCAGTGGATTTGAAGCCCATATGGCATGAAAGATACTGCAGGATTGAATGGGCCCCCAAGTCAGCTACTCGCAACATAACATTTTGTACAAAGGGATCTTAAGAAGTCCTTTTTAATGTAAAAATAAACAACTTTCCTTGCCTTGTCCCCTACATGAGATCCGTCCGTTGTCGGGGTTCGCAACTTTAGAGGATGATTTTTAATTTACTATAACAATTAAATAACCCAATTTAGTTTAAAAATACCTGCAGCGAACGAATTTCGCAACGATTTTTCATCAGCAACTAAGCAGGCTGAACAACATCGATTTCAACAGCCTAGAGAAATTGCGTTTTAAACCCGCTCCCCCTCTCAAAGGCGCCAAAGTCGCGCACACGGGCAGCGGCAGAACTGCAGCGCCACTGAAGTTAAGTTTTGCAACATACCTACAACTAGTATTTCATCAACACCATTCAAAATGGCTTACTCCTTATTCTTAAATCTGACTAAACAAATGTAACAAAAAACAAACTGCTGAACAAACCAATACTAATCGGGCAATATCTGTAGAGCAAAATGGACAAAAAAAAGTTTTGGGTCAGACCTTTCTGCAGACACTCAGTTCCTCCAGCAGTTTGTTTTTTTGCTCAGGATTCTATCATAGGCAGTCTCCCGTGTCTCCATTGGTAAATTGGAACACTGACTGACAGAAAAGTGCTACAATAATGTGTTACATGTTAAGTGTTGTGAGAAGCACTCTGGAAACTGGGGAGCTTCATTACAAACTACAAGGCAAGCCATTAACATCAAAGTCTCAAAGAAAAATCACAATTACAGATGGATGATAAGTATTTTGTCTTATTTGGAATTGGTGAGGCTGGCTACTCACTCCGCACATTTTTGTCCATTGTGTTTGAGATCTATGCACTTTTTGGCTCACATATCTGATAAACATAGTGAAAATTTGTGACAGAGAGACAAATGACTTTAATATAACAGATCAGTAAGCTTGTGAAAATTGGGAAATTACTTAAGCACAGTGAACTTATATAATCTTATTAATCCTTTAATTTCTCCACATTTCTCTCCCATGGGCTCCTGGACAAATCAGACTGACTGGACACAACTCTACCAGCAGAATCCTCAGCTGACAGGACCGGTCACACATCCACCAGATTTATTTTGTTGTTGTGGGCATTCGATCCTTCATCCTATTTACCTCTCTTGGTATTTTGTAATTCTTACATAACTTCACCAGAAATCCCAGTGACTTGGCTTGGAACAGGAATTAAGGAATCGGACCCTAAATATTATGCTGGCCTTAGAAGTGATATTGGAGCAGTCAACATGAGGGGCATCATTACTATCAGCACGCAAAGCAACATTTTTTGTTTTATTTAGCAACAAACATAAGGCGTTTGGGAATTTCTGGGTCATATGGTTATTTTTTCAATGTCTCAATTAAGTGCTGTAAATTATATATCCAGACAAAGGAAATTACAGTCTGGTTGCAAATAAGAACATAAAAGATTTTTCAGCACTCTCATTCATCCCATACACCATAATTACTAAATTGTCACAGTTTCTTGGCCTTCAGGTGTTCCTGCCTGAAAGCCATCATCTACTCTTATCATCGTTTGTCTCAAAAATACCCATATGCATTAATTACCAAAATGTAGAAACAAAGAACTGCAGATGCTGGTTAATACACAAAAGGACACAAAGTGCAGGAGTAACTCAGCAGGTCAGGCAGCATCCCAGTAAAACATGAATAGATGACGTTCCGCGTTGAGACCCTTCTTCAGACTGAAGGGTTTGTAAAAGTTTGAGGAACATCTGACATTGCAAGCCTGCAAAATGTTCATATTATTTGGATTGGTCACAAAGATTCAAATGTAAGCCTACAGAAATGAACACTTTCAATAATAAAACCAATAATAATAATAATAATAATAATAAGTTTTATTTGGGGGCACCTTTCAAAAATCTCAAGGATACAAAGATTACCAAGAATAATAAAACATATAATCGGAATAAAATAAATAATAAAGACATCACAAAACACAAATTAAAAACAGAATTCAATCCAAAGACAAAAAAAATCAAAAACACAATGTGAAGAGAGAGCAGCGGCAGCTAAAGCGCACTAGCGTCCACTCTCCCTTCCGACAGCCATCTTGGACACAGACTAACATGTTTACTTACACACAAAAATAAAATCATCCCCTCACAATGGTTACCACTGTGGGGGAAGGCACAATGTCCAGTCCCCATCCCCAGTTCACCCAAGCGCACACGCAGGGGGTTGCAGGGAGACCTGATAGAAGTATATAAAATTATGTGAGACATAGATAGGGTAGACCATCAGAATCTTTTTCGCAGGATGGAGAAAATTAAATACTAGAGGGCATGTCTTTAAGGTGAGAGCCAAACTTCAAAGGAGACAAGTTTTTTCACACGGAAGGTGGTAAGTGCCAAGAACACATTGCCGGGGTTGGTGGTTAAATTAGATATATCAGTGACATTTAAAAGACTTTTAGAGAGGCTTATGGATATTCAGGGAATGGAGGGATATGGGTTATGTGCAGGTAAATAAGTAATGGTCCTGGCATCATGCATAGCACAATATTATGGGCCTAAGGGTCTGTTCTTGTGCTGTACTGTCCTGTTGTACCCAATGTTCACACAAAGTTAATGAATTTCAGCTTTGTTCAAAGTAGTAACTGATACTGGCTGTAAGCAGCAGACACTTCCACACATGGAATGTCCAGGTAACATTCAGATCCACCTCCACACAATAGAATATAGATTCATTTCACTACATCAAAAGCTTCTGTATCAGCTGCTATTTTAAGTGTAATTTGCATAACACAGTTTGACTTATCAAGTTCTGATAAAGCACACCTCCTGGTTCATGGATGAGAACAGGTTGTGTTCCTTTTATCGTTGTCACTACTGCCTGTTGTTTGCGAATGCCTTAGATGCACACAACACTTCACTGTGGACTTTCTTTCCACTGCCCTGCTTTGTTTCTTGCTATGCAGCGATTTCGGGTCACGCACTTTGGCTTACCACAATCGTCTGTTACTCTGTCTGCTGCAGACATAACAGCATCTGCCTTCTCATCAAGTTTCATTACTTCCTATCTACTTCACCTGCACAATTCACCACAAAGAAAATTGTTTATTTAACTGAGGTGCCAATTGCCGGGTATCTGGATGGGTACTGCTAAAACCCATTTTTAACATTCAGAAATGTGCATTATTCCGACCTGGATTAGGGAGCCAGAAAAACTCCTCAAATATCCTGTATTTCTATTTTGCATAGTTAATCACACCTTCTCTGGGTGACAGCCAATTACTTTGTCCTCTTTTAACCTTGTTTGAAAGGTTTGCTTCTTTCTATTAAAGATAGACACAAAGTGCTGGAGTAAATCAGCGGGCCAGGCAGCCTCTCTGGAAAAAAAGGATAGGTGATGTTTCGGGTTGGGACCCTTCTTCAGACTGAAAGTAGGGGCTGAGCAAGGGGAGATCAGGACCAATCAAGGCCAGCCACAAATGTCCTCAGGCAGGGTGGTGCCCTGGCGTGGCCATTGCTGGCTAGGAAGATGTGAAAAGAGGGGTACAATGTGGAGAGCCAAGGAACTGGTTAAATGACTAAGGGTGAGGAAGGGGGCAGGGAGAGGGAGGGGAGTGTTGGTAGAGTTAATTAAACTAAGATAATTCAACATTCATACTGCTGGGTCGTAAGCTACCCAAGGGAAATATGGGGTGCTCTTCCACCAATTTGTGTGGGGCCTCACTCTGGCAATGGAGGAGGCCCAGGACAGAAAAGCCAGTATGGGAAAGGGAAGGTGTGTTGAAATGGTTGGCAACCGGAAGATCCAGTAGACCTTGGTGGAACAAGTGTAAGTGTTTAGCGAAATAGTTGCCAAGTGTACATTTCTCATCTATCTCCATACTTATAAAACTCTGATCTTGGGTGAGTGTGTATTTGTGTGTGTGTGATATTTGTGTGCGTTTCACATCTCCTCGAAAACACGACGTGCTAATGGCGACATTTTTACATATTCTGATAGAGATTTGCGCCATGATGATGTCAAAAATCGCCTTATCTGAACATCTTGTGCATTATTTCTCGAGTTATTTATGAAAATGTTCACAAATCTCAAATAACTTAGAAAATGAATGAGATGGTCTTGCTGATGATGTCACAATGGATCTGCCTGCCTCTGCTCACACTACGAGTGACATCACCTCTGTTCTGTCTTCTGTACTTCTTGGCTTCTTAACTTTCACTTCTTTAAATTTGTCACTTAGCATTTTTGGACTGCTGCTCAGGTCATGCTGCGCGCTCCGCTGGGCTCCTTGATGTTCTAGAACATGACGGCGTCGGTCGTTATCGCCACGCAGGTGCAGGGCTGTGCGATGGGAAGGTGGCCCAGGCGGCCATTACTCCCTCTGGGAGAGGCTGTCCATGGAGACCTGTGATTCCTCTGTCGATGGCAGGGGCTCGGGGAATCGCTGGTGATCCCGATCCCACCTGGCGATCTCTGGCTGTCACGGGGGACGACCTCCTCTCCGTCACCCCCGCCCGATCGTTTGTCATGCGGGTGGGTGGGCTTCCCCTCGCGGAAGCGATGATCGGCTGGTCCTCCGCTGCTTTTGGCCGCCCGCTCGCAGCAGCAGGGCTGCACGCTGAAAAGATGCTGCAAATCGGAAATCCCAGCTCCCAAAGGCAGCAGACACCTGGAAACCCCAGCTCCAAAAGGCAGCAAGCTCCCATGCCTCTGTGTCCATCTCTTTGTCCCCCTCTGTGCTTCTGTGTCCCTCTCTGTACCTCTGTGTGTTCTGTCTCTGTGGCCCTCTTTGTGCCTCTCTGTGCCTCTGTGGCCCTCTCTGTGCCTCTGTGTCCCTCTCTGTCCCTCTCTCTCTATCCCCCTCCCTCTCTAGCCGTGCCTGCGAGTTGGGGGCTATGCGTGAGTGGATCGGGCGGGGCATGGGGTAAAAGGAGTGAATGAATAATATTAATATAATATCAATGGAGGTGGTTAGTGTATTTGTGGGGGGTGGTTAGTGTGTGTGTGAGAGGTTGGTTAGTGTGTGTGTGACACTGCAGGCCGCCCCCTCCCCACTTGGTCTAGTGTACTATAAATATGACGTGCCCACACACTCTTTTTTAGTATCTGCCTTGCACCTCTTCCTTATAACAATGGGTAATTTTATTTTCATTCATATTAGTAAATCAATGAGATGCACTTAATGAGCGTTGATCATTTCCTTCAAATTATTCAAAAATTCAGTATTCCTATCTTCTGCCAGCAATAGCAGCATTTCATTGTAAAATAATTTTTATTCGTGTGGGGTGAATGATTATGAACAGAGCTGGTCACCTGTGTTCACCGTTGCAGCCAGTCTAATCCTTCCCTTGTCGTAAAGGAGCACTTCCACCCACCCTACAAAATGAACCTTTCTCTACAGTGGCAGCTGTCCCCTCGGATTCGTTTTTCTGATTTTCCAGAGATATTTTCCCTCTGATCCTCAGAGCAATTCCTTGGTTGATTGTCAACCTGCATTCATTGCTCTCTGTTCCATGCCTGTGGCTTTAAATCATGCTGTGCCATCATCATCCTCTGCTCTCACTCATGACCTCTCTATATCTCTTCCGTAATCTTAGTTAATTTTACTTCTTGATCCTACTTATCTCTTTTTTTAGCCGTATTGTCATTTAACATCAGAGCCACAAATACCTTCTTACCTTGTCATCTGTTTTACAAATATTTCTGCTGGATGGGGAAGACCCAGGGTCCCCCTTTCTATACTTAGCAGACATTCAGTAGGACCCCTTGCGAGTCTTCTCTTCTGCATTGGCACTATGTAACATGCTGTAGCACACTGGAACACCTGGATAAGAGAGACACCTACGTCAGATTTCTATTCATAGACCACAGCTCTGTTTTATCACCATTATACCATCCAAACTTATCACCAAACCTGTGAAACGGAGTCAGCACTCATCTCTACAACTGGATCCGCGACTTCCTGACCAACACACCTAAATCCGTGAGGATAGGGGACAAATCATCCTCTACAATTATCCTCAATGCTGCTCTGCAAGGATGTGTTCTCAGTCCCATTCTTTACTCCTTGTACACCCACGACTGTGCAGCCATGTACAAATCTAATTCAATTTTCAAATTTGTAGACGACACCACCATTGTGGGCTGGATATCAAGTTTGAGACAGAGTGCAGGAAGGAGATTGAGAACCCTGTGTCCTTGTGTAAAGACAACAACCTTTCTCTCAATGTCAGCAAGACAAGGGATATAGTGATCGACTTCAAGAAGCGAAGTGGTACACACACCCCAGCTTGCATTGACTGCGCCAAAGTAGTGATGGTAGAAAATTTCAAATTCCTCGGAGTTAATATCACCAACAAGTTCTCCTGGACCACCCATTTTGCAGCAATGACCAAGAAAGCACACAAATCCCTCTTCTTCCTTAGAAGGCTTAGGATGTTCGTCATGCCCCCAACAACTCTTACCAATTTCTACAGATGTGCCATAGAAAGCATTTTATTGAGATGCATCACAGCTTGGTTTAGGAACAGCTCCATCCAAGACAGCAAGAAATTGCAGCCCATCACACAAACCAACCTCCCTTCCATTGACTCAATTTATACCTCACACTGCCTTGGCATGGCCAGCAGGGTAATCAAGAACAAGTCACACCCAGACCACTGCCTCTTCCTCCCTCTCCCATTGGGCAAAGGAATAGAAGTGTGAAAACACACACCTCCAGATTCAGGGATAGTTCTTCCCAGTTGTTATCAGACAATTGAATCATCCTACCACAACTGAGAGCAGTCCTGAACTACTATCTACCTCATAGGTGACCCTTGGATTATCTTTGATTGGACTTTGCTGGCTTTACCTTGGACTAAACATTATTCACTTAACATGTATCTATATACGGTAAATGGCTCAATTGTAATCATGTATTGTCTTTATGCTGACTGGATAGCACGCAACAAAAGCTTTTCACTGTACCTCGGTACACAGGTCAATAAAAAAAACTGAACTGACTATACGAAGTTGTGGGACAGAGTCTGGGGTAGGTTGGAAAAGGGAGTTGTTTTATTACAGACCTGCAGAGGTAACGTCTATGATCCAAAATCTCTAGAAAAGTCACCTGATGCTGATGACACACTCTGTTCACATCTGTTCAATGTCTTTAGGTTTTATGAACCATTGCACACATGACAATGAGCATCCTGAGAATTCATGGTAGAGATAAACTAAATTAACTTATTTAACCTCGAGAAACAATTTTAACAGAATGAACTTTAGTAACATTATTCATTCTGACAAACAATCTTACAGAATAAATTTGAATAGCATCATTAGCCCATTTACTTTTCAACATCTTTAAATGGGTGTTCATATATATATATATATATATATATATATATATATATATATATGTTAAATTCTAGCATTGTTGGTAAAATAGAATGGGCTGTTTATAAGCAAGAAACAAACTGCTGGAGGGGTTCAGCAGGTTAGACATCATCTGTGTGGGGAAATGGACAGATATTTTGGGTTGGGACCTTTCTTCAACACTTTATTTCCCACCACAGATGCTATCTTACCCACTGAGCCCATTCAGCAGTTTATTGTTTTGCTTAAGATTCCAATAACCTGTTGTCTCTTGTGTCTCCACTGGGCCATTGGTTATGTGCAATATTTTATCAATGACAGCTAATCATGGTGGCTACAATTTTATTCCAGCGATGCTGTTGATACTTATAGATATGAATCATGTGATTGTGTGTAGATTTGGACATATTTGTACAAATTACATCATGCAGTTTAAGTCACTTCCAAATGATATAAAAGGAATGGAAATCTGCAGATAAGGCCAATACAAATAAACTTCAGTTTTCCGGTCTGAATACATGTGCCTAATTACACACAGCGGCTCAAGTAGACTTAAAGGTCGGAAGAAGAGAGCAACGGTTTCCATCAAGTTTAAAAGAAATAATGATTACAGAGCTATGTCCTAGCACGACAATGAGTCAACTGCCACAAAACATACTTCATCATGTGGCCTTTACCATAGTTAAAGAGGAAGGATTTTTTTTTTTAATGCAGGCCAGAAAGAAGGGGAAGGTCATTTATATGCAGGATTATGTTTGCATGGGCAGTGTAAAAGCTGACTTTCTATTCAATAACATTAAGATCACTAAAATTAATTAAAAAAACTGTAATTGCTGGAAAGTAGAAATAAAACAAAAAATTGTGGAAACTGTCAGCGGGTCAGGCGGTATCTGCAGAATACTGACATTTCAGCATTATGAAAGTATCCTCCACCCAAAACATTAATTATTTTCCTATTCTAATAGTTGCTATCTGACCCTGCTGAATGTTTTCCCACATTTCCTATTTCCATGAGATAAGTCATGTTTGGAGCATGGTTTATATGCTCTGTTTCTTTCCACTGCATCCGTGTTTCTCATTGCAAGGCCTGCAAGCAAGCGGCGGTTGCCATCTACCCTTAGTATGGCTTCTGCAGGGTCTAGGAGCCACAGCATGGCTGGGAACATGGAAAGGAGTGCGGATGGTATGTAGATAAGTATGTGATGAAGAGCCGCAAACTGAGTGTGGTGATAAACAGGATGAGATATACATCTGGGAGCAGAGCTTTGCAGAGAAGGAGGGGTATAAGGATTGATGAGAGTAGATCAGGGACTGGCAAGGAGGAAAAACTCTAAGATGTTCAGCAGCAGCACAAACTGTTAATGTGGGAATTAAAGGGAGGGTAGTGGAGGTGGAAATGCATTAGAAAACAATGAGAATAACTGATCATCCCATCTTTGAAGGTGCAGAAGCAGACCCTGGCAAGTTTCATACTACAAATGCCAGAGGTAGTCTGCTACGTTATTGCAAATAATACTGCAGCAATTAGAAAATCTCAGTATCTGCATTGCCACTGATGTCGAGCTGTGTAGCCATGCTGGACTGGGCCCAGTCGCCGGCACAGAGTCATCCAGGACCGGGCCCGGCCACCGGCAGAGCGAGGAGAGACGTTGGCGAGCGAAAGGGATGTCTGCAAGCGTCCCGACGAGGTGCGCGGCAGACGGTCGCCTCCCGGCAAGCCGCAACTCATTCCGTGGCAACGAGAATGGGCCCAGAGAGCTTGGCGCTGAGCGCGACCTCTGCTCACACTGGAGAGGAGGAAGATGGACCTAGGGCCAGTAAGCAGACCGGCGGGGGAAGCAGGGCTGGGGATTCAATGGTGAACAGGACCGCTGGAGGCCCTGCAGCAGCCTGGTGCTCAGCCCAGTGATCCAGCCACAGGCCCGGCAAGCCAACAACAGGCCCGGCAAGCCAACAACAGGCCTGGCTCACATGGTGAGGCTAGGCCACTGAGCCCACCCCCTGCTCGACCAATGGATCAGGAATCTGAGAGGGGGCGGGAGATGGCGACGGTAGCAGATGCAGGACCAAGGGCCTGGTGAAGGGAACACGAGCGGTATTACCTTCCACGCCCTCAAGGTCGGCTATGGGAGTTGTCGTCCCCCACACCCCCCACCTCGGGAACGAAGGCTGAAGAGGGTCAGGCGTGGAGAGGGACGACAGTTTGCGTGACAACCGAAATGGAGGAGGAGATGACTGCAACAGGTCTTTGAGACCAGCTGCAGCTGGGACTGTAAATTAGTGGCTCTTGTACATGGACTTGGTGGGCTACTCTGTGCATACTACACTAACTGGGGCGATTGTGCTTATGTACGGGGATAGTCTTGCGGATCTGTATGCAAAATATGTATTTCACTGTACCCGATACATATGACAATAAAGAAACCATTGACATTAGCCATTGCAGACTTTGACACAGGAGTCTCCACTGTGTTGAGAACCTCTAGCTAATGCTATTCAAAGGGGCGTTAGCAATGATATTAAGCACCTCATGTCCATACTTCAGGGCCACACAGAAGCCCTATTCAAAATGTAGAAGGAGCGCACCAATTTACAAACTACTAACCCACAAACTCCATCAGGCGGCACCTGCCTAACTGTTGAAGAGTCTGTGCTCCCCATATTGTCCTCATCAGTCACCTCAGAACCAGTAAAGAAGTCAACCAGGGGCAGGGGGGGCGGGGGGGGGGGGGGGGGGGGGGGGGGGGGGGGGGGGGGGACCAAGACAGTGGGACGGGGGGGGGGGGGGGGGGGGGGGGGGGGGGGGGGACCACCAAGACAGTGGGACGGTGTGGGGGGTGGGGTGTTCCCTAAAATTGGTGAATTCAATGTTCACAACAGTCTGAAAAAAGATCCAGACCTGGAATGTCCTCTTCCGTTCCCTCCGCAGATGATATCTAATCCGATGAGTTCCTCTCTCAGTTTGTTTTTTTCTCAATATTCATGCCATTGGCATGTCGGCTACCCAAGCGGAATATGAGGTGATGTTGTTCCAGTTGTTCCAGTTTTCGTGGCAATGAGAATTACTGTATTTAGTGGTGAATCATCAACACCCTGATTATGTTACTTTAAGAAGTAACCAAAGCTGCTGTTATGATCTGAAATATAGACGACATAATTTCCTTCAAAATACAGGTGTTAGCAAACTAATTCACGATAAATAAAAATAGCTGCCAAAAACATCAAAGGGAAATATAAGTAGAAAGAAGGAACTGCTGTGGCTGGTTTACAAGAAAGACACACAATGCTGTAGTAGCAGCACTGGAGAACATGAATAGGTAACGTTTCGGGTCGGGATCTTTCTTCAGACTGATTGCCCTTCCTGCCTGATCTGCTGAGTTACTCCAGCATCATTTAGTTTAGAGATAAAGAGTGGAAACAGACCCTTCGGTCCATCAAGTCCATGCCAACCAGCGATCCTCGCTCACTAACACTAACCTACACACACCTACACTCGGGACAATTTATAATTTTACCAAGCCAATTACCATATAAACCTGTACATCTTTGGAGTGTGGAAGGAAATTGAAGCTCCCAGAGAAAACCCATACAGGTCACTGAGAGAACGTACACATTCTGTACAGACCGCACCCGTTGTCAGGATCAAACCTGGGTCTCTGACGCTGTTATGCATCAATTTTACCGCTGCTTCATTGTGCCACCCCGACCCATTGACCCAAGACATTATGTATCTTTTCAAAGGGCAAAAAGGTCTGTAGGTGCGAGGCTATTGGTATCTTTGTTGCAGAAAAAAGAATGGCTGTCAGAGGTTATGGGGAGAAGTCAGGAGAATGGGGTTAGGAGGGAGAGATAGATCAGCCATGATTGAATGGCAGAGTAGACCATAAGCCAAATGGCCTAACTCTGCTCCTATCACTTATGATCTTATGAACTTCAATTCTCTCTCTGTTCCTGACATTCTCATTCCACAGACACGCATTGACCAGCTATTTTCATAATTTTATGTTTTTAATTCAACTTTTTCTTAATCCTTGTCTCTAAAAAACTCTAACCATGATAAATTGAAACATATTACAGAAAATCCTTAGAGTTTGCAAATAAAACTTACTGACATCCATGGTAAAATAAAATGTCATTGCAAATCTTTGATTTCTGTGAAATGGGCTTTATTAATTGTAGAGGTTGATAAGTGTCAACAATTCAACTCCGAAGGATTTTTGTGTGTTAAATTATTTTGCAGCCTGAGCATTTGTTGAGCTTCATGAATTGTATGTGACAAACATCATGGGTGTGCCTGTTGTGAGATATCGAACAAGTTCCTCAATTGGATTGGCCCATCTCTGGAGATTTATCAAAACAGGAAATAGAGTGTAGAATGAAAAACCTCAAAAAGCAGCTCTTACAGAATGACCCACCCAAACTGCTATCAGAGAAGACTAAAGCTCTGGCTCTTTGCAGAATAGTCATAGAATCATACAGCACGGAACCAAGCCTTTTGGTCCAACTTGCCCATGTTGACCAAGATGCTCCATCAACAAACACTCATTCCAGCTGCCTGCGTTTGGCTTGTATACCTCTATACCTTTCCTATCCACCTACCTGTCCAAATGCCTTTTAAATGTTAAATGTTGTTATAGTATCAAACCCTGCTGTAAAATCTGACAAGCGATTCCTTGAAGCTTTTGCGTTCAGATTGACAACTCCAAGCATTATGCAATTTATTCATTGAAATAAATGTGATGGGATTAAGTACCACGGGAAGCATGAATTCTCCGGAAAATTCTTCTCATATGTTGGAAAGGGATGTGTTTTTATGATAGAATTTTGGCCAATTTTATAAAATCATGCTGTGAGCGAGGATGGCCACATGTATTGGGATGCCAATGGCAACATGTATGTATCCTTCTGGCAAGATTCCTTTCACATCAAAACACATCAAAACTTTTGCCGATGTTTCTACTTTTACCTAATGTAGGAAAATGCGCAAAGGCATCTTTAAGGCGAGCCATACACAGGTGAATAAGGCTGTTTTGATTGAATTGTAAATGTTATAATTATGCCAAAATTTATCCTTTAGTTTTCCAGATTAATTTTACACAGAAGTTAAAGTCTTTAGTATTATTCTTGACTAAATGCTTATCACTGTTTATTTACTTAGAATTGTGCTTCCTTTAATGCAAAAGATTTTATGTATCTGTTGTGTCCATACTTATTTTAATATACATGCATGGAAATAAAATTACAAATCTGCAAAAATAGGCTTTTATGTTTTGAATTATGAAATTATCCAAGTTTACAGCGCAGAAGGAAACCATTCACCCCAGGCTGGCTGCGAAAGATCTATTTAGGTTCATCACATTTCTCAACTCTGCTTGCAATCCTATAGATTAGTTTTTTAAATGCTCATTCAGATTTGATGAGAGGCCTTTTTTTCTAGACTGGTGCACAGACAGCTACCCATGGTCCTTGACAGATCTGGGTCAAGATCCAGTGGCATGGAGTCCAAGACGTCCGGAGACCCTTTTCTGCTGCAGCCTTCATCCACCTTTCCAGCTGTTCTGACGCTCCACTAAGATCAGCCATCATCCTCCACCTGTTCAACTGTTGAGGTCTTGGTTGGATTGCTCTTTGTCAGAGACCTCCCCCTCGACCTTACCGCCATGGGTGGGCCTACCAGGAGCATAGCTCCAGATGGCATCGCTCTCAGGATCTCAAGTCCACACAAACTTCTCCACCACAACAAGGTGACAATCCCACATTTACAGCAATCGCTGTTTTCTCACCTCGTTGTTCCAACATTGTTTTGTTCACTCCCTCCTATGTCCTCATTCATCTCTGATGTGTGCACATCCTCCTTACAGATTAGCTGCCATTATCACATCTTCACCACATTTCAGCTGATCCCCATTTTGTATCACTTGATATCTCATGGTATTAAATATGTCACAGAGGTTCCCTTTATTCCCTCTACAAATCCCTTTGTTCCTGCCATTTCTCCACAAATGAAAATTTGCCTTTCTACCTTTTCCCAGTTTAGTTTAGTTTAGAGATACAGCACAGAAACAGGCCCTTTGGCCCACCAGGTCCGTGCCAGTCATCCGTGTACCCTAACGCTAGCACTACACACTAGGAACAATTTACACTTTTTAACAAAGCCAATTAACCTATAAACGTGTACGTCTTTGGAGTATGGGAGGAAATCGGAGCACACAGGGAAAACCCACATGGTCATGGGGAGAACATACAAACTCCATACAGACAGCACGAGTAGTCAGGATCGAACCCGGGTCTCTGGCGCTGTAAGGCTGCAACTCTACTGTTGCACCACCTTCTAATAAAATATGAATTACCTTTGTTTCTTTCTCCACAGAGGATGCCTGCCCTGCTCCATACTTACAATTGTTTTCCTATTTTTATTTCAAATTCCCAGCATCTGCAAGTTTTCTACTTTGTTTTCTGATTATAAAGGATGAGGGACACAAGGAACAAGATTTACAACATCAAAACCCCCACAAAGTGTTGGAGTAACTCAACAGCTCAGACAGCATCTCTGGAGGACATGGATGGGCGATGAAGTGGCCTGAACAGAAATATTGCCCCCCAGAGGGACTGTAGTAATTTGAAAAAGACACAGAGTGCTGGAGTAACTCAGCAGGTCAGACAGCATCCCTGGATAACATGGATGTGACATTTTAGGTCGAGACCGTTCTTCAGAGAGTAGTTAGCTGAATAGACTGGAAAGGTATATATAATCATGAGGGGAATTGATAGGGGGAATGCCGTCTATTAGCCAGGGTAGGGGAGTCAAGAACCAGTGAACATATGTTTAAACTGAGAGGGGCAAGATTGAACAGGAACCTGAGGAACAACTCTTTCACATAGGGTGCTGGCTACATGAAATAAGCTGCCATAGGAGGTAAATGAGGCAGGTACTATAACAGCAGGTACTAAGCCAGTTGGACATGTTCATGTATAGGAAAGGTTTAAAAGGATGTGAATATGCAGGCAAATGGGACTAGCATAGATGGGCATCTTGGTCGGCAGGGATGAGTTTGAGTGAAGGGCCTGTTTCCACTTTGAATGGATCCATATCTTGAAGCTGTGGTTGTTTTCCTTGAAACAGATGAAGTCAAAGGATCATAACGAACTACAGATGCTGGAATCTGGAGTAAAATACAAAGTGCTAGAGTAACTCGACGGATCAGGCAGCATCTGTGGAGGGAATGGACAGGTGATGTTTTGGGTCAGGAGCCTTCTGCAAACTCATCAGCCACTTCAATTGCATGGGTGACCTGATAGAGTTATTTAAGATAATTAAAGTTGTGAGATAAAATCTTCCCATTGGTACATCTACCAAACATAAAACATAGGCAATTGGCAAAGAAATGAGGAGCATAAGGAACATTGCTTCGAATGCAAGGATTTGTGAGGGGATGGAATGTTGTGTTGTTGTGGAATCAGCTTGGGAATAGTGAAGACAGATGTCATTGCAGTGCTAAAAGGGCAGCTGTATATGTAGCTAAAAGGAAAGAATTTGCAGGCCTCTGGGGAAGGGTGAAGACTAGTGGGATTAGCTGGATTGTTTTTCCACTGAGCCAGATGTAGAGTTGATAGACCATCATCCATGCTTAAAAAAACTGCAGATGCTCTTTCAAAATAAAAATGAAAAGTGTTAAACGCACACAGCGAGTCTAGCAGCAGCTGTGGAAAGGGAATTGGAGTTAATGATTCAGGTTGAAGGCCCTTCGGACGAACTGGAAAGGAGCAGAAAATATCAGCTTTGAATTGCAGATAGGTTGTGGGGCAATGGACGGTATAATGTGAAAAGGACTGATTATGATGAAGCCATTGATGAAGCCATCTAGTTGCTTATGTAAAGAGGACAATTAAGAGATGACAAAGGGACATGAAAGTTGGGAAATTAGTGGTGGGAATATCAAACATATTGAGTAGTGGAGAGTACAAAACTGTGTCTGTATTTCAAATGGATAGCCTACAGCAGAATTGGCCAGTTCTGAAACAAATAGAGAAATAACAACTCGAATCACTGAATTCATGAAATCAAAGCACTTGTCATAGATTCATACATCTCGGCTCATCCTGTCTATGCCAACCAAGATGTCCCATCTCAGCAAGGTCCATTTGCCCACGCTTTGACCATATTCTTCTAAACGTTTCCTATGCATGTACCTTTTAAATACTGTTATAGTATCTGCATCAACGACCTCACCTGGCAGCTTATTCCTGCTACCCACAACCTCAGTTATTAAGGAAATACTGCTGGAGAGGTTAATGATCCGGAAAACTGATCAATCTCAAGAATCTAAAAGCAAAACTTAGGAGGAAATTAGGAGGCCAGACAGTATCTATATAAGGTCAATGATTTGGATTGCGATCCTTTATCAGGACTGAAAGTGTAGAGGGTAGATAGTCAGGTGAAAGGAAGGGGCCTGACACAGAACCGGGAACCTGCCTGGAGGGGGAGCCTCGTCTGAGGCTCATCTCCGGCTCGCCCTCGAAAACCGGGAACCAGAGAGGAGGATGAAGGGAGTCAGTAACGGTGTCAGGCAATGGACAATGGGCTGGTAAGTACCAAGGGCCTTACATTCCACGAGGAAGATACAAAGTGGAATCAGACGAGGGTATTTTGGGATGACAGAACCATTTGGGAGATGGAATAGGAAAGGAAAATTAGTTGTATGGGTGATAGGCAACTGACCCAGGTGTAGAAAGGGGAACAAAACTGGGTGTGGGGGTACTGCAGGATTTTGGAAAAAAATAGGGTTGAGAGATGTGGATGGATAAAGAGAGAAAGAAGCACAGAGGAGTGAGTTACCTAAAAACTAGAAAATCCAATGTTCAAACCACTTGTTAATAAACTACCCAAGAGGAATATGTACTGTGGTTTCATTATTTTGCGTTTCTGTTCCCTGGTCGTGGAGAAGGCTGACAACAGACAGATGCAAGAATGGGCAATGGAGGTGAAATGGGACGGGATCAATATTGGAAATGGGAAAGGAAGTTAATTGATGAAATCTCAAGGATGTGCCCTGAACATTGATATCAGGCTAACAGGTCTCCAAGTCACTTTTCTTTTGTCCTTCATGTTTCAGCCATGCAGTCACCTTTACTGCCCATCAATCTGCTCGAACCGTTTAATGTAAGAAGATAAGCAGAGCAGCCATGTTTTCAATGCTGTGTCTCTTTCTAAATCCTGGTTATTAGATCACAGTAGATCCGCCACGACGTTGTTGACTGAGGAATAAGCTGCAGGGAATGAAGGGTCCTATTTCACATATAATGGAATCATGGACAGTTTTCCCATGGAATACCTGCCTTCGTGTCTGTTTTACTCCCCAAGTCCTTTACTTTTTTTCTCTCAGCATCTTCGCGGTACAAATTGAATCATGTATTAGGCAGTAGCTGAAACTCGAGCTCTCTCGTGTGAGCGAAACCGCAAGACGTGGACCGCTCAAGAATTTGCAATTTAGCTGAAAAACACTTCCTGTTATTTTTTTCTCTCTTTTTTCTGTCTGTGTGTGTGTGTGTGTTTCTCTAACCGGTCTCTCTCTGTTGCTAGGCGCTGGCATCGGTTTGTGCCGGGCGGGCTGCAGTTTGCGATTGGACGTGGGATGTAGCTCGGAGATTGCAAGGGTGACGTTAGGAGCCGGCGCTCCACCCCTTCCTTCACTGCGACAAGCGAGCGCTTGTTGACTCGCTTGCTCAGTATCAGCCGGAGCTCGCCGTGCAAGGAACAAAGCAACAAAGCTGGAGCTATGGGAATTAATGCAGCCGACATAGACGACCAGTCGCTTCTCCCTTACTATTTGAAGCCCGTCGACTTGGTGAAAGCGGCCGCGAGGTGTCTGCAGCGGTGGAGCTTCTTGTACCAGTAAAAGAAGCGAATCGGCGGCGATCCATATGGGGGGGTCGTTGCCGATTCTAGCGCAGTAGGGGTGCGTCGAGCAGGGCAGTGGCACAATGCGGAGTGATGCAGCTCGCTTCAAAAACACGGTGAAATGAACCAGTGTGCGAGCAATGGACGCCTGGCATCTCCAGCAGTGGCCACCAGCAAACTCTCTATCGCCTAGCCCTGCCAGTTAATATGGGAGCTTTTAGTTTGTTGTGGTGCTTTCTTCCCTCGCTCGTAGCTTGGTCCGCAGCGACGATGAATTGGAGCATCCTGACGGTAAGAGCGATGCTTATTATCGCCGGCTTCTATCAAAGGGAGGCAACCCGTTTCCCAGAAACCTTGCTATACTCTCAATAAAATGTCAACGATAAATATTGAAACCTCCGGGTTTTTTCAGATAATAAAAAATAGAATAGTTGGAGATACTGTTTCATTGAACATTAGTATTGTGTGTGGCGGCAGGGCGTTAGATGCATGTTAATTACCCGTTGCAAAGCATGGCACTCTAGTTCCACCTAGATAGTATTACGTGTATGCAATTCATATACCTACAATGGATTTCTTGACATTTTATAATTTATGTTGATTTAGAAAATAGAGGTTATAAACAATTTCAGGATAACCCTACAAATTCCTTTACGATTTTTTTTCCATGTTAACTTTTTTTTAAAGTCGTTCCATGGCGAGATGTGGTAGAATGCAAGAGCACAAGAGCAGAGGTTCACTTACACCTCCTCCAACCTCATTTACTGCATCCGCTGTTCCAGGTGTCAACTTCTCTACATCGGCGAGACCAAGCGCAGGCTCGGCAATCGTTTAGTTGAACACCTCCGCTCAGTCTTAACCAAACTGATCTCCCAGTGGCCCAACATTTCAACTCCACCTCCCATTCCCAATCTGACATTTCTGTCCTGGACCTCCTCCGTTGTCAGAGTGAGGCCCAGCGCAAATTGGAGGAACAGCACCTCATATTTTGCTTGGGTAGTTTACACCCCAGGGTATGAACATTGACTTCTCTAACTTCAGGTAGCCCTTGCTCTCTCTCTCTCCTTCCCCCCACCCCCCCCCCCCCCCCCCCCCCCCCCCCCCCCAATTCCCAGTTCTCCCCTAGTCCACCCACATTCTTTCTTTGTCCTACCCCCTCACCTGACATCAGTCTGAAGAAGGGTCTTGCCCCGAAACCTTGCCAATTCCTTCTCCATGGATGCTGCCTCACCTGCTGAGTTTCTCCAGCATTTTGTGTCTACCTTCATAGTACTTATGCTTTAGTACAATACTAGGACGCTTCAAAGAAACATTAGAACCCAATTTCAATGAATTATAGGCAAACTAGCAGAAGTGACTCAGCATGACCATGAATGCTGATTTTAAGCATTTTTTAAGAAAGAAGGTGGTCTGGGGAAGGAAATCCATAGCTTGTCGCCTTAATATATGGAAGCAAGGCTGACGATGTAATGAGTGATTTTGGCCAAAACTGGAGGAGTGAAGTCAGCTCAACTTTAGTAATCCCAAGGCCACAGAGTGTTCTGAAAACTAGGTCAAGTATTTGTTTTTGTAAATTATTGCAGCTAATTACTGATGTGAGTGTGTCCTTCCACAGCTATTCCACAATTATTATTTTTTTAAAGATTTGAATATTCATAAAACTTTTTATTTCAATATTTAAAAGCTGTAGAGGATTCCAGATTTTACTTTAAACTTGATCACAATGCAGACTGTTTTGGAGAGGATTTTTCTATTTATGTTGAGATGAAAGCATGAAAACCATCTCGACCCAAAAAGTCACCCATTCCTTCTCTCCAGAGATGATGCCTATCCTGCTGAGTTACTCCAGCTTTTTGTGTCTATCTTCAGGTTAAACTGGCATCTGCAATTCCTTCTTACACAACTAATTTAAGTCTTGCTGCTTTAGTTGAAATCTTCAATCTGGATGCATGGTACACCAAACATATTTTCTTTAGTATTGTTAGCTTCAAGCTGTAAACACATTTAATCACCTACCTTGAAAATGGAATGTAGCTTGATTCAGTGAATCCATCTGCATTCTGGTGAGAATCCTTATTCTTGGGTGGTTAATTCACTGTCCTTTATTCACTTCCCATTTACAAAAAATAGTGTACAGTACAGCGTTTGGCTGAGTAGGTCATGACTCGAGATGTGTAGAAAGAAACTGCAGATGCTGGCATCTACCAAAGTTGTCTATTCTGAGTCGAGGTGCTGCCCAACTCTCTGAGTTATTCCAGCACTGTTTTGCTTGGGTTTCCAGCATCTGCAGTTGCACATGCCTCTGCCTTAAACCCATGTTCTCGTTTTGTTCTCATTGCTCTGTTCTGGGTTCTTTAATTCCAATAATTACCTGACATGTTATAATTTGGCATATTCTATTTGCATCACTAATTCCAATGCAAAGCTACAGCCCTTTGTTTATACAATTTTGCTTCTTGCTGTTTCTCAAATTTCATCCCTTAATTTAACCACCATTACCTAATCTGCAACATTCTAATTCAAGACTTTAAATTGGCACTCTTTTCACATTGGAAATGTTTTAATGAATCCAAAGTCATGGAATCTCTATTTTAGTCATCCTTTTTGCTGATAAAATAGAAATTAATGGATATAATGCCACTGAAGACCAATTTAAGTTTCATATAGATTAACCATCTCATTTTAAATTACATCTAACATTAGCTCTATTTTCTACTAGCCACAAAAATCCCTTGTTTATTGTAACTTGCTTTTATTAGTTCCTAATATATTAGTGTATATTGTGCTATACACTCATTTTAACACTCACAAACAAGCCAACTTCATTCCCACTGATATTTTCATGATGTGTTCCATTTTCCAATTGGCAGAATCTGGGTTTGGTCAACCACTCGTGCTTACTTTTCCATTTTCACCTTTTTCCTTGAGGGGAGGAGGGGGAAATCGTATTTCATCTGCTAATTTAGACTACCTCCTACAGATTTTCTGCCACCTGCATTAACTTTGAAAATCTCTCCTTTTAATATCCTGAAAGTTTTAATCCAATTTGTTCTTTATTTCCACTCCGCTGGATTTTCTTAACTCATAATCAATATATTCTCTTTGCCGCATTTACTATTTTCACCTCCTGAATGATCATGTTAAATGAATAAGATTTATTTTATTCCTCTGCATGCAGCTGTGAATTTTCAATTTTACATTATTTGTATTTTGAATGAATAAACTTGGGTCCTGTTTATTGAAAGTGCAATATTGTAACCATGTTACCGGTGAGCTGGACATTCAACTTGTTTATAATTATGTTAGAGCTCTTGTTCTGGTGGCAGTTGTTTGGATCAACTAAACCTAATATTTTATTCCAAGAGCCTTTCTTGATATTAATCAAGTGAGCGGCTTTGTGGACGAGTGCTTGTTTTTTTTACTTCCCTGTTCCCTGAAGAAGGCAAAATAAAGGAATGTGAATATAAAATCCATTTTTAGATTTAATGAATTAGGGTAAATTGCTGGAAACACTGGGAACATCTCTGGCAGGTGGAGCAGAATGTAGTTCATTTAATGTGCATTGAAATTTATGCTTGAATCACTTATTTTTCATTTGTATCTTAAAACTTCTTGAACAAAAGGCGGGCACGTGTCATCTTTCTTGGTGTTTCACAACTTTCACAAACCAAGATTTAGGTTTGAAATTCATCTGGTTTTGTACCAGCAGCCTGTTGAGTCTGGCCCATTTGTGCAAGGGCTACTCCCACTCTCTTGCTTTCCGGTGGTCCTACAAATGTTTTTCCTTCAAGTGCCTCTTCAGTTCCTTTTTGAACACTACAATTCTACTTTAAGCCTCAGATACATTTAAGAATTATTAACTAGCCTCCCAGTTTTGATGGATCTGATGCCAGATCCTCCTCTTTGCAACATGTTGTTTGGGCATTCAGGAGCCTAGACCCCAATCTGTTAACACAGTATGGATTATGTCATGTTGAGGAATTTGTGTTTTGTGGGGGTTCTATTTGCTATTCCATAAATTATTATTGTGAAGCAACTACTCCTATTCTTGCTTTAAATTAAATATATGAACAGGGCATCCCAAATGTTCAAATATTGTAATCTATGAGTTGATCAGTTCAATGCGAGGGATGCAAGCTATCACTGAGGTTGAATATTGCACTGTGTATATCTACGAATTAGGACCACACAACGACCCAATTCGGATGAAGGGTACAGTTTGTGCCTTCTTCCTGTGACCACATTGATTTCCTCCCCCGTTCCAAAGACTTGCCGATTTGAGGGTTAGTTGGCTTCTGTAAATTGCCCGTAATGTGTAGAAATCGAGAAGTGGGATGACATAGAACTAGTGTATGAGTAATTGATGGTAGGTGTGGACTCAGTGGGTCGAAGGGACTGTTTCCACTCTATCTCTAAACAGCGAATTGGGTAAAATTATATTTGCAATTACGTAACATAGTTTGCAAAACAGAAGACAAATGTCTTTGCTTATTAACACAAGGACTTTATTTACCTCTGACCAAATGGCCTTTCACATTATTGCACATTCAGGTTTCAAATGTAAATTCATGGGTACAGACCTCTGCTTTGAATCCTTCATAGAATAATCTGTAAGTATTTAACAATCGGAAACATGGCTCTTCACTTGTAACATGTTTATCACTGAAACAACTTGAGAGCTTTGCTGTACTGCTGAGTCAATTTCTCTTGGTTGATACATTAATTATGCTTGATCTCAGCTGCTAGAACAGCATGTTGGTTGCTGCAGATTATCAGTTAACTTTTTACGCCTTGCTGTATCATGATCCTTTTTTTAATTATGATTATTTTTTTCACTTCCAAACTTTTATCTATCTTTTGTTGCTTTGTGCAAACAAAAACATTGTTTGTGAATTTGTTTTAACCTCACAGTTTTGTCCATAATTTTTATTTCTGTGATTAGAATGAAGAAATTAGACATTTTAAAATGTCAATTTTGTTATTTACATTTATATCCCTTTAGGGTGTGTACCTTTTCGTACTTTTGCTTCAGTTCTTAGAATGAGAACTAATTTTATATTTTTTAATCGTGAAAATAACTGAAATTATCTTTGCCCTACTTTCCCATTAAATGGTGCAAAAAGATTTTGTTAATGTATTATCAGATTTTACATTTATAATTTCATACTTTTATTTTGATATTTTCCAAATTTTTGGACAGGTTATAAACAGACTTCATAAACATCATGATATGCAGTCAACCTGTGCCATATTATTGAGGCTTCATTTATATGTGAACCGGTTCATATGTTGTGAATGAAAATGAATGTAAAGTGAGCATTCTGAATTCTACGTATATGATGGAAAATCATTGATGAAGTATCAGAAGGCATTGAGTACAGTGTAGATAGACACGCATTGCTGGAGTAACTCAGCAGAACAGACAGATCTCTGGAGAGAAAGAATTGGTGATGTTTTGGGTTGAGACCCTTTTCCAGACTGAGTCAGGGCAGAGGGAAGCTGGAGATATGGAAGGGTAAGGTGTGAAGACCACAGATCCAAGCAGGAAATGCATGATCAAGGAAATGCTGTATGGTTCGTGCTAAGGAGTCCTGGGGCAGGGTGATTTACTTTTTATAGCAATGGCTTCTTTGTAAATTAACGCCAGCCATGAGCCTGTTTCTCATTTGGCTTCAGTTTTACCAGAGTTCCATTTTCACATTTGGTTAAATTCTGCTGTAATACCAAGTCACCCTTGAATCACCTGAATTACAGCTCTTTACGCTAAGATTGTCATGACATCTCAAGTCAACTCATCTGGGTCTCATTAGCTGAGTTTTAAAGAGTGGATTCTACTTGCTAGACCATGGGTAATGCTTTCAACTGTTTGACTTAGACTGGACTAACTCGAGCAAAAAGTGTATTTGTTTGTCATGTGTCCCGTTGAAAAGTGATGAATACTGCCCTGGGCATTCACTGTTCCATTACAGTTGGGGTTAATTCTGGAGCACACTTCTTTCATAGCATTACTGGGTTGTTGTCTGGTCCCACAGTCTTTGGTGTATGCAGTGATGGTGAGGATTTGGTAGATAGTGAATATCCAGATGAAGTAGACTTCATATTCAATGTCGTGCATTATTTAGTATTAACTTGAGGAAAGGTCTTTATCCCAAGAGGTCAAGCATACAAAATTAACATTTGATGGATTTTTTAAAGTTATTGGGCTGCATATTTAGCCAACATTTCAAAAGCAGATTGGTAAATAAAATATTTTTATCCTGTTAAACTAACAGTCTTTGTGATATATTTATATTCAGATTTAAAAGTTCAGAGAAAAATTATAATTGGGACGAGATATAATTCTGATGTGACTAATGCACTTTACCAAATATATAGTTGAAAATTTGATTTTTTTTCAAATTCTGTTTGTTTGATTGTTCAGGGAACCACCTAACTTTGTACATTTCATCCGATGAGAGATTAGAATATTCATTTTAATTGCTCCATGCAATGAACTATACATAATTTGAGAGAGAGGTCCCATGCTTAACCATGCAATTTTGTAATTCCAGCCAATTTTCAAACGATTTCCATTTTCTAAA
The DNA here is from genome assembly GCF_028641065.1 of Leucoraja erinaceus. Taxonomy (NCBI): domain Eukaryota; kingdom Metazoa; phylum Chordata; class Chondrichthyes; order Rajiformes; family Rajidae; genus Leucoraja; species Leucoraja erinaceus. The sequence continues at coordinate 51,832,197 of NC_073381.1, forward strand.
GAGATAACGGGTCCCTTTTAGATTTTTGAGTAATCATAAATTTCCCACCTTCACAGTTGAAACTTTGTTAATAGAAATAGAAATGCATGCTGGATTCCATAATTTTATGCATGTTCAATGGCACTGAGTTAACAGGGACTCAACAGGTGCGGCATCAAGCCTGGTCCACCACTGCGAGAAGGGAAGACTGTACTAAGAACCTTTGAAACCTTGTCGGCACCAGAAATGTGTTGATTCTTTGTGTACCCTATAGGTGAAGTCTTCTGTGTGCATTTACCGGATTGTATGCAAAAACATAGAATTTCACTCTACCTAGGTACAGGTGACAATAAAGTATCATTGAATTGAATCACGATGAAGGAGTAAGGTCATAAGTGATAGAAGCATAATTAGGTCATTCGGCCCATCAAGTCTACTCCACCATTCAATCTTAGAAGATCTATCTCTCCCTCTTAACTCCATTCTCTTGCTTTCTCCCCATAACCACTGACGCTCTCACTTATCAAGAATCTATTTATCTCTACCTTAAAAAATATCTGCGAGGGAAGGAACTGCAGATGCTGGTTTACACTGAAGATAGACACAACATGCTGGAGTAAATCAACAGGACAGGCAGCATCTCTGGATAGAAGGAATGGGTGAAGTTTCGGGTTGAGACCGTTCCAATTGGTTTGGCCTCCATAGCCTTCTGTGGCAATGAATTCCAGATTCACCACCCTCTGACTAAAGAAGTTTCTCATCTTCCTAAAGGAACATCCTTCAATTCTGAGGCTCTGACCTCTGGTCCGAGACTCTCCCACTGGGCAATTAATTGAAATAACTTGCAGTCTCAATCACCAAGACAAACATAAGCAAGAATAACTAAATAAACTTAGTGTGGTGTGTCAGACAATTGTGGATGATCTGTCGAGCTGTGGAGGATCATCAAGAAATGTTGAAGTGCTTTTTGAAGTTTTGTTTCAACATTGAATGAGTTGGTGTTTTGTTGAACATCGTATGCAAATGTCACTCCTGGGTGAAGATTAAACTGTATCAAGAGCTGTGGTATCAAGGGTTTAATGCAGTTGATATTCCACTGCTCCACTTACTTTTCTAACAAAGTGCTGGCTTCAGTTTTGTAGATTATTCAAGCTTCCATATTTTATACCAAAGTAGTAGTTAGGTTCTGTTGTGTGGAGTAGGACTATGATATTCCACTAGTGTTTTCTGAAACTTTTCTTTATGGCGATAGAGGTGGGAGGATGGTTATATTTTGGAATGGAACAGATTCACTACTGACTTCTCAGGACAGTCAGAGCATTGCTAAACAAAAGAATAAAAATTGTTTGCATTCAGGCCCAGCAACGTACTTCAATCCCACTCGCAAGAACAATCTACTTGATGTTAGCATAACGTTTGTTCCTTCTCAATGCAAACTTTCTTTAGTCTGAGTTCTAATTTTCTGCAATAAATTGAGGCTCGGACATCTTGTATTCTTGTTCTACATTACGCTTTATTTACATGAAAGGATAACACAAACCTGGGTGGCAGGGTGACTTGGAAAGGTTGGGTGAGTGTGCAGATGCAGTATAATGTGGATAAATGACATTATCCACTGTGATGGCAAGAACAGGAAGGCAGATTATTATCTGAATGTAACCTGGTGTAGGAAGGGTTTAGATCGAAGATAGACACAAGGCTGGAATAATGCAGCGGGACAGGCAGCATTTCTGGAGAGAAGGAATGGATGACGTTTCAGTCTGAAGAGGGGTCTCGACCCAAAACGTCACCCATTCGTTCTCTCCAGATTTGCTGCCTGTCCCGCTGAGTTACTCCAGTTTTTTGTGATTATCTGAATGGTGTCGGATATGGGGAGGTACAATGAGACCTGGCTATCCTTGTACATCAGTCCCTGAAAGTAAGCATGCAGGTACAGCAGGCAGTGAAGAAAGCTAATGGCGTGTTGGCCTTCATAGCGAGAGGATTTGAGTAGAGGAGCAAGGAGGTTCACTACAGTTGTACAGGGCCCTGGTTAGGCCGTACCTGGAGTATTGTGTGCAGTTTTGGTCTCTTAATTTGAGGAAGGACATTCTTGCTATTGAGGGAGTGCAGCGTAGGTTCACCAGGTTAATTCCTGGGATGGCGGGACTGACATATAATGAAAGAATGGGTCGACTGGGCTTGTATTCACTGGAATTTAGGATGAGAGGGGATCTTGTAGAAACATATAAAATTCTTAAGGGATTGGACTGGCAAAATGCAGGAAAAATGTTCCCAATTTTGGGGGAGTACAGAACCAATTTAAGAATGAGGGGTAGGCCATTTAGGATTAGGATGAGGTAAACTTTTTCACCCAGAGAGTTGTGAGTCTGGAATTCTCTGCCGCAAAAGGCAGTGGAGGCCAATTCACTGGATGTTTTCAAGAGAGTTAGAACTAGCTCTTAGGGATAATGGAATCAAGGGATATGGGGGGAAAAAGCTGGAACAGGGTACTAATTTTGTATGATCAGCCATGATCATATTGAATGGCTGGCTCGAAAACATAAGTTCTTGAAATGGGTTGCTTGTAATATAACAATACAGAGAATGATTCAACATTTGAGTTTTACAAATATATTGGGGTATATGACATTAATATTTGTTATTTTTGTTAGTGGTTTATTTATGTGCAAAGCCTTGCACCGTGAACTATCAAAATAAATAAGTACTGTATTTTGAAATGTGTCTAACGGGTTTGTTTGTTTTTTGTTTCAGCTGCTGTTTGTGTTACTTGGTGACATTACAGCTCGAGTAGAACCAACTTCAAAAGCTGCTTTATCCCATCCTGGTACATATTCCCACATCGACCGTGCAACAGGGAAGCAAATTTATTGTAATAAGTGCCCTGCAGGAACCCACGTGTCTCAACATTGCACGCCAACATCATTGCGAGAGTGCACACCTTGTAGAAATGGAACTTTCACCAAACATGAGAATGGCATTGTACATTGTCACACCTGCATGCCCTGTGTGACCCCAATGTTGGAGAAGTTCCCCTGCACTGCCTTTTCTAACCGTGAATGCACCTGTCCGCCTGGTACCTTTCTCTCTAATAAATCGTGTGTGGCCTACACAGTTTGCGCCATTGGTTGGCGTATCAGAAAGAAGGGAAGTGAGACAGAAGATGCCAAGTGCAAACCATGTCCTCGTGGCACTTTTTCCAAAGTGCCTTCTAGTTCAAGGTGCAAGGCTTTCACCAATTGTTCAGATCAGGCACTGGTGATAATAAAACCAGGAAACCAAGTAAAGGACAACATCTGTGGCTTACCAAGCACAATTCTGAGTATAGCTACAAACTCGCCAAGCACAGAGTCAACACATGACAACAATGCAGTTTTACCTGATGCCTCCAATCTACCAGGTAACTATTAGCATTTTTGAACAGAGATAGCCTAGAATAGCTCTAGTTATTGCAGAATGGACAAGTTGTGCTTGAGCAAATCAAAAGTTTGTAATGCAGTTGCATATCATGATAAACATATTTTGTATCTGAACTCTGCTTCTGACCCCTAACAACTACTTCATTTGTCCTTTCTACTTTTTGCCTCGATATAATCATTCATTTTTTTCTAGGTCTGCCACCTTAAATTTGCAATTTTCTCTGCCCATTTGTAAAGTTCCACTCTGTTCAATCATCAATATGATCAATCTCTAAACTACATTGACTCGCTGATCAACATCGGCATAGAATTTGAACCTTTCATTTCCTTTTTATAAATGCTCCATGGCTTAACCTCTCTCCATTGTAACCTCATGCAGCCTTGCAATCTCATAACTTTAGTTCTTCTCATATCTCATGTTCTTCCTAACTACCTTTGACCCAGTGTCAACTGCAGCACTTGAGTGTGGGGTCCAGAAAATGTTTCCTTTGCACTTCTGCCACTCTCCACCAATTAGAACATTTCTCAAATTATTTGAGTATCCTGCTTTGATGTCTATTTCTGCACTATATTATGTAATCACTTGAAGAATATCAAAATCATGTTAAAGGTCCACCACCGACTTTTTTTTCCCGCCACCCTTGCTTCCAGAGCCTTTCTGGATTATCCATTTTGCCAGACTAATAGAGGTCGTGCGCACAAAATTGGTTGTGAAAGTCTGGGAATAGGGAATATGGGAATAGATTGACAGGTCAGAGGTCGACCCACCGAATTATGCCAAAGTCCCAATGAGGTCAAGATCGATTGGCTCACCCGCCCTAGGCACCACATTTTCGGGAGAGGGGGGCAAGATTTTGTCCAGATTAATTAGGAGGCCGGACCACCTTTTGCCAGAAAATCGGTAGTGGACCTGTAATTGGTTTGATGTGTAATTTTAACATGGTGGTTAATGTGTTGGGGAATTTTAGTTATTTAATTGAAATCCCAGTAGAATTTCATTTGGACCTATTTCTCTTTGAATAATTCTGCTAAGGTATCAGGAGAAATCTAAAATGAGCTTTTACATGTAATAATTGAAGTGCACGCAGTAACAAATTATAAAGCAAATTTTATCCAAAGGCAAGTTTTTGTTTTTTGATGGATCGATCTGAGGTTGTTGATGGAACATTTATCAGGTTTTTGGAAATATACAGTTGGAAATCTGTTCACTAAATTTTGCAAAATATATTAGATGTAAATTTACTTTTTTATGGCACAGTTCTTTTCTTGCAAGAAGGTTTGTCGGCTTTCGTCACATCTAAAATTGGACGTTTTCCACTTGGCCAAATGTTATACAATAAACTTAATATAGGCTTCCAACCTGGATTATTTTTCCATACTTGACCAACGGAAAATGCAGCCTTGTGATCTGTTTCCTTGGAGTTCCCAGAGACCCTAGCACAGATGGTGGTGATGGGCCTGCTTCTGTGCTTTATGATGCTTTGATTCAGAACATGAACAGGCATCATAGATTTGCTAAGCATAATTGGGAGTGCTGGTGCCGGATTCCCAAAACGTTCATCTGCAAGTCAAATCGGTGCTCTGGAAGGCAAACGCAATGCTCGTATTTATGCCAAGAGGGCTAGAATACAAAAACAGGGATGTGATGCTGAGGGTCAAAAAGGTGCATGGTCAGGCTGCATTTTGAGTGTGCGCACCATATCTAAGGAAGGATGTGCTGGTCCCAGGTAAGGTCCAGTTTACAAGAATGATCCCAGGATTGAGTGGGTTAACATATGATGAACGTTTGACGGCACTGGGTCTGTACTCGCTGGAGTTTAAAAGAATGAAGGGGGACATCATTGAAACGTACTGTATAGTGAAAAGCTTGGATAGAGTGGATGTGGAGAGGATGTTTCCATTAGTGTGAGAGTCTAGGACTGGAGGTCATAGCCTCAGAATCAAAGGCCGTTCCTTTAGGAAGGAGGTGAGGAGGAATGTCTTTAGTCAGAGGGTGGTGAATCTGTGGAATTCTTTGCCACAGAAGCCTGAGTCGATGTCAATTGTTATTTTTAAGACAGAGATAGATATATTCTTGATTAGTACGGGGGGGGGGGGGGGGGGGGGTTACAGAAAGAATGCAGGACGACGATGGGGTTAAGAGGGAGAGATAGGTCAGCCATGATTAAATGGCAGAGTAGACTTGATGGGCTGAATGGAATAATTCTGCTCCTATCACATGACCGTATGACCTACATTTTTTTTCTTGGAAGGATGTTCTGTACTCCTGTGTTGCTTGGGTACAAAATGTTCTATGCAATGGAGATCCATTCAATCCCTGTAATTTAGTCCAGTTGCTAAGATAGACGCAAAATGCTGGACAGGCAGCGGGACAGGCAGCATCTCTGGAGAGAAGGAATGGGTGATGTTTCAGGTCGAGACCTTCGATTTAAAACCAGCATCTGCAGTTCTTTCCTACACCAGTTGCTAAGGTGCTGCCTATATTTTCATATAAGTGTGGTTGTGGAATATTAAAGACATTTTTTGAACTAATTAGATTTTATCCTCTCTTTCTCCGAGAGGTAAAGGAAACAATTTCTTACATGTTTTTCAGGTATTCATGACCAATCAAGCACCACTGCTACAACAGCAACAACACATCCAAACAGTGGAGTCACCAAAGGAGCAAACCTTTGGCATTCTACCCACTTGCGCCCAAATACTGCTATTTCAGCTGCAATGAATTTTCTGCCGGTGATTGAAATCTCAAGCAAAGATGCTGATTCCAGACCTCGCAGGAAAGGCCCACCAAGACCAAGCGCACACAAGCACTTTGACATCAATGAACATCTACCTTGGATGATTGTCCTTCTTCTACTGTTGGTGCTGGTGGTGACGGTGGTCTGTAGCATCAAGAAAAGCTCTCACATGCTGAAGAAAGGCCCCAAACAAGACCCCAGCAGCATTGTCGAGAAAGCCGGCCTCAAGAAGCCAATTTCCTCGACCCCAAATAAAGAGAAATGGATATATTATTCCAATGGCCAAGGTGAGCAGGCAAAGATATGTAAAGTGTGCACTAGATGGGGGTGGCAGTGGGAAAAGGGGGTTTTGGGAAGGGATTTACTTGAGATTGGGGAATTCAATGTTCATATCGTTGGATTGCAAGCTACCCAAGCAGAAAATGAAGAGCTGTTCTTTCAGTTTGCTTGTAGATTCATGCTTGGAATGAGGGAGTCCAAGGAAAGGGGTCAGAATGCAAAGGGGGATTAAAATGGTTAGCAACCAGGAGCTCCAGTAGGCCTTGCCAGTGTTCAGTAAAATAGTCATCAGGTCTATGCTTGGTCTTGATGATGCAGTGGATGAGATTAGAGGAGGTGTGCATGAACCTTTTCTCACCGGAAGGTCACAGAGTTTGATTATCAGTTGAGTGCCGATCTGCAGTCAGTGAGTAGCAGCCTGACATGCATTCCTGTTATCCAGATGGTTCACAACAGAGTGGTGAGCCATTGAAATGGCATCTGCTATTAACTTGTGGCAATAGACAAATTGAAGTTGATCCACGTCATTTTGAAACCAAACTGTCTCATTATAATGTAAGCCTTCCAGTTCCATTAACTTGGTTGTGAATTTTTTTTCTGCACCCTCTCTTGCTTGATCAAATGCAGATTAATTCCCTATTTAGTTCTGTTGATTGCTTTTTTAAAACGGTGTTTAATTGCTTTTAGTCAATTGTTCTTGTGTAGGCACTTCTTCCACTTGACTCTCCTCATTCCCAGCATTGCAACCAAAAGTACCTCCTTCCTAGTCACTGAAAACATAATAATTATGGAAGTTCTCCTGAATGAATATATTTTAGAAATGTATCCACATTTTCCAACATTCCCTCTTAGGAACATTCTGCACCTGTGTATCTTAAGTGCCCAATCCTATCCCATTCTAAGCCATGTCACAGTCACCATCATATGCTCACCCACCTGTGACCTTGCCATGCAATAGAATAACACTTTCTGGGGCAGTTTAGGTTGTGCATTATGTTGCATTTTAAATCTACCTTCAATTAAATGTCCCAATAAGGTGGTATTGCTTCTTGGTGCTGGATTCAACCATTTCTAAACTGTCTATTTTTTTTGGAATATCTTCATACTGGATCAATTCTTTATTTTGGATGTTTTTTCATTTTGTACTGAAGGAGAGAAGGTCACTTGGGTTTTGCAACTGTAAATCCAACATAACTGTTTGATTTTGAAGTTGTTTGTGAAAACATGTCATTTACTACCGATTTTTAGTTCAGATTAATTGTTTAACTGAACCAGATTTGATTTTGCTCTGTTCGATCACGTAGTATTGTTTGCCCGCATATTTAAAGCATAAGCGTTTTCTAGGAATCAACTCTTCAGTTGCTATGCAGTTACTGATAGAGAAACCAATAGATGCTCCTCAACAGTGTCCTTGATGTAACCAGACCACTGTGCAAAAAGCCTTTTCATTAGATGCTTTACTTGTGTTTGATATTAATTAGAAATGAAGCAAATACATTAATCCCATGTAAGCAAACAAAAATAGCTGTGGCAATTTACCAAATTGTGCAGATCAAGAGATGAAATCTAAGCGGTAGTTTTTTTTAACACAAACCTTGGCAGTATGATTTAAAACGGGGGTTCCCAACCATTTTTTGTCCCTTTTACCCCTGGTAACTTTAATAGCACATAACAATGTATTTTCACTTATTTCTGAACAACTAGTGATGTACAGATGCCGGTAGACCAGAATCAAACACAGTCAGTCAAAGAGAGAAAATATGCACAAATCCAGAATCAACAAATTTACCCACCCGCTGGGTAGGTGAAATTTACCCCCTGGGGTACATTTAATCCAGGTTTGGAAACCTTGATTTAAAAGGTTTTATTTGTTCCATGTCACATGTTCATTTATGAGAGATGGTGCATCTGTTGGGAAATTTCCACATTTTTCAAATTCTGCCAGGATCTCTCCTTGTGCCGTTCATTGTTATTCAGCAGAAAGTGAGTATTTAAAGCAATTGCCAATGCATAGCCAAATGCAGTTGCAATTGACGAACAGATATACTGTGGATTTAAATACAGTTTAAATATATTGATAAAGGACCCCATACTTTGTTCATGCAGAGGTCCCATTGGAATATATGGGGAGCGGGATGGTAAGGTGGATAGATTAGTCATGGTATGCAAGTAACCGCTGTGAAGACCAGAATCTGGTCTTCACCTGAAATATCACCTATTCCTTTTCTCCAGAGATGCTACCTGACCCGCTAAGTTACTCCAGCATTTTGTGTCAAGTCTTTGTGTAAACCAGCATCTGCATTTCTTTCCTACACAGCTGTTTACATCTCTCTTGACAGCAAATTTTGCTTTATCCATTGGCAGAGAACACAGCTACAGTGGCATAATAACTGCAAGAGTTATGCGGTTAATTGAGAAAACAGTTAACTGTGCTGCCAATTTCCTTAAATATTCATTTAAAATTAAAAACGTGTCCTTAAATTCATCATGCAAGAGCTTTCTTTGGGTCTTACATTCCTGATTATGATTTTAAACAAATGTACCAAAAGCTTTATGACAGACAATGTGTAAATGTCATTTCTGTTTGCTTTGTGACCTTCCGCTTCAGTATTTTTCCCACCAAAGGCAGTGCCATCATTGGGCTGCGCTGACCCACTGCTGGCTCTTTCTGTCCTTGCTGTACTGAGCATGAGCCACTGAAGCTGATGTCTCATTGCACTGCAGAGGCGTGTAATTGGCAGGAATTCCCCTTGATTATCTTGACACTTAGTACCAATCATGTCAACAAGGACCTAAGCCTGGAACTAGTTCCAAATGACACTTACAGGGTACTTATTAAAGTTGGCCAGAAAGGCAGTTTTGCTTTGTTTAGTGGCCCTGTGCCAACGTTTGAAGCACTACTACCACATCTTTGTGGACATTTGAATTGAATCAAGCATACACTCATGTTAAGGTAGATAATAGAGCCTGATTAACGACATCCCCAGATCTTGTGGGAAGCTATGAAATGAATTGTGAGGCCTTTACAGAGATATTTGCATAACTTTTAGCGACAGGTCAAGTTCCCTAAGACTGGAGAGTACCTAATATTCAACTGTTATTTAAGAAGGGCAGCAAAGACAAGCAGGTACTGTGTCAGAGGCATTGAATAAGTAAAGAGTAGGTAGCAGTAATATTTGACTACCCCAGTTTATGAACACTTGACTAACAGTCAATTGGACATCCGAACAAGCTCCTATAATACTCATAAATTCCAAAGTGACTTAACTGCACACATTTCCCATCTATTCACTTTTAGAAATCTGTTTTTTCAAATCAATCTTGTGTGCTTTTTTGGAGCAGGGGTGAATTTTCTCTTCTCCAAAAAGTGGATTTGTGGAGAAGGGGTGTTTAGGATTAGGTTTATTATTGTCAGTACAGTGAAGTCCCTAAAAGAAAATGAGAGCAAGGCATCTAAACAATTCTAAGAATTTATGCTGTTCAATAATAATGTTAAATAACCTTTAATGTGAAGCACTTAAAAAAGGGAGCAAGTCACGCAAAGGTTTTGATCGCAAATGATAACATTAGCACAATGAAAACATTGTACTGCTGTTTGATGCCTTGATCTCAAGGCAGCATGTCATTTGGGCAAAAGCCTTATAAGGAATGTAGATTTGTCGTTTGATAAATAATGCCATCAATGTTGAATGTATTTTGGAATCTGCATGTGGGATAATTTGCTAAAGTATTTTTCTTGCTGTGTCCTTTTACCCAGTTGTTGGGAAATTTCCATTATATAACTGAGGAAAATTAACTTTGACATTATTGATGGTTTGGACGTCATGTACTTGTATCTCTAATTGGAATTACAAGGCTTCCTTTGAAATGGAGGATGAGTTGCATGTAACCATTTTATTGACTGGAATTTGTTGATCTCTCTGCCTGAAGGGCTGAAATACATTTTGTCTGTTAACCAGTTGCAAGTTTTGTGATGAATGTAGATGGTGGCAACCGGTAACTCTGTTTTGTTTGTAATAATACACATGGCATTGGGAAAATGATATGGAGAACAATGAGCTAATCCCTTGGCTGATTAAATAATTGAATAACCAGACTTGCTCACAGTACTCCCAATGTATTAAAGCTTATTCACTTGGCTTGGTTCACATGCAGAACTAGAAATATTTGACATACTTATTGGTCATAATTCATTCTATTTTGATCAAAATAATATCTTGTTGCGATATTTCTGTTTGCTTTGGTCGTAACCTGCAGGGTTTTCTTGATTAAATGGTATTTGTAGGTGGTTTGCAATTATTTCACGTTCTTCTTGAGATTTGAGCATAGTTGCATATCACCAAATGTCATTGATATATTGGCAGCTGTTATTAACTCATTTATTTTCTTTTAATTAGGTGTTGACATTCTGAAACTTGTGGCAGCTCAGATTGGGAGCCAGTGGAAGGACATATATCAGTTTCTTGCTAATGCTGCTGAACGGGAAGTAGCTGCTTTCTCCAATGGGTATTCGGCCGATCATGAACGAGCTTACGCAGCCTTACAGCACTGGACCATTCGAGATCCTGAAGCCAACCTGGCAAAACTCATTAGTGCTCTTCGTCGCTATAAGCGAAATGATGTGGTGGAAAACATCAGGGGTCTTATGGAGGATACCTCCCAGGTATGTACCCATTCAGAACAACTTGATGTGTATTGTACTTGACCAAGTGAAAATCAAGGGTAGTTTGGGCGAGATAAAAAGCAAGATGAAATTTCATGTGCAACTTGCTATAATTGTGGATGAAACAATGCCTGCAAAGAATATGAAGTGTTATGACACAGCAAGAGGCCATTTCACCCACTAGGGAGATCACTCGCACTAATCCCACTTGCACAGAACTGCAAATTGTAAAAATAAAAAGCATAAATAACTTTTAAGTTCAGAATATCCTCTCCGGGATCAAAATCCCAACATGTGGACAAACCGTGAATACAAACGAGTGTCTCACAGATAGGTGGGATAGATGGAGGTGGATTGTTTGGGTGATCCAGGGCTGCATGCACCTGCCAGTTGGAAATGGGACACCTTCAAGCACCTTTTCTCCCACCCACCCTCATACCCTGAGTCACAAAAATCGGGGACTGGCAGCTGTTTTTCCTGCACCCCTGCTTTGCTCTCCAGCCAGACCTCTTTCTGTGATCCCCATCCATTGTGTATTTTAAGTGGAGTTTTACAAGTGTCATTATATAGGAGTTGGATGATTTGGGAAATGTTGTTGGATGATTTGGGAAATGGATTAAATAGAATGAAATCTTTGTGGCCTCAAGCTGCAATTTGATTCATTTATATCCTTGTAGAACAATCCATTCAGTCCCATTTCTTTGCTCTTTTCCAGGAGCCCTGCAAATTGCTTTTCCTCATCTGTGATTCAAAACCCCTGATTTATTTTTGCCATCCTTGCAGACATTTAAAAAAGATATAAATATGCTGGGGGGTTTTAATGGGGGGGGGGGGGGGGGGGAAATCCATGTATTTTATCATTCCCATCCCTACCTAGTCCTGTTGCCTGTTCATTATTTTTATTTTATGATCCATAATCTTCAAACAATATCCAGTGTTAATAATCTCCCTTTAGCTGTGTACCTCCTTTGATCTTCTGCACACCAGTCATATCATCTCTTACCTGGCCTCCATTCATTTGAGGGGAACACACCAGGTTCTTCAGCCTGTCCACACTAAAATCCTTCATTCCTCAATCCATTCTAGTAAAGTTTTCTGTTTTGGACTTCCACCAATATTTACTGGAAACTCTTATCTCTACCGGAAAGGAAATCTATTATTCCTTACTGATACTCATAGATTAGATTAGATCCTTTATTTGTCATTCAGACCTTTCGGTCATTCAGACCTTTCGGTCATTCAGACCTTTCGGTCATTCAGACCTTTCGGTCTGAACGAAATGTCATTGCCTGCAGCCATACATATATTAATAAACAACAAAACACACAGTAAACACAAATTAACACCCACCACAGTGAGTTCACCAGGCACCTCCTCACTGTGATGGAGGCAAAAGTCTTAAAGTTACTGTCTCTTCCCTCCTCATTCTCTCTCTGCGCTGAGGCGATATGTTGTTACCCCATCGGGCGATTCAATCCTGTGCTGCATCATGCATTGATCGCTCTTCAAAGCCAGGCATTTTGAGGTCATTATATGTAATTAAATATTCATAACATTTTACAGTATATTGTCATGAAAAAGTACCATTAACTTGGACTTTTTCTAGTGCCATTTTAATTGTGTGGTCACCATCCATCCTCTGCCTAGTTTCAATAACGTAAAACAACATTCACAATGGGCTTACTGTTCTCTGCACAGTCATTTTGATGTTGCTATTTAAATAATTTATTTCATCGCTTCCAGACAAAAATTAAAATAATCTGTATGTGTTTGTTACCTTTTTGATGTGGAAAACAGCTCTTTCAAATCGGTATTGGGGTTGTTTGTTTTATAGGATTACGTGGCTGTTCTGTGTAGAAATGCATGTTCCAGTTTAAATTTGATTTTGTGTTGAAAAGGCTAGTGAAACCAAATGGCTTTGCACTCCAAGCCATGTGCTTCGTGGTGCCTCTTGCCAACAAAATCAGTATTCAATATCTGACATGTGGAGTTGAATCATTATGAGAAAGTTGAAGCAGTCTGTAGAGTGAAAGATTATCACTCTCATTGAAAGCTAGCACCCTCAATGTTCATACCAACAGTCTTCAAGTTCTCATTACTGTCAAAGGCATAAAATGGGCTTCCAATTTGGCTTTGTGAGCCAAAGGACTTTTTCTGATGATTCAGCAGTTGCAGAAAATGTAGTTTAAAAAAAAAAAAACTGGTGGTATTTGTCTTTAATATTTTAAGTCAATTTACAGCTTGGGAATGTGGGGATCTAAACTAGTTTGAATTATATTGGCGCTCATTGTAAATCATATACAATTCCCCTTGGTTCTAATTTTGCTTAAAAAAAAATCGGTTCATGCGCATGGTAATCCATTTTATTAGGGTCCGAGAGGCAACCTATGGCTACTAGTTTTCTCTTCCGAGGACAACATTTTGTATCCAAACTAGGAGTAGTAGTGGTCGGGAGTGTTTGAGGCACGACTTTCCTGGTCCTCATCCCTTGTCTTCCTCATCCCCTGTAGTTAATAAAACAATAATTAATATCTGTAAATGATCACTAGAATGATTGATGCAGACTTGCAATAAAACCAGAACTCGCTGACCATTTAAGATGACTAATGCAAAGGCTGCAGTCTTTTTAAAATGTTGAAATGTTTCTGTGAGGAATAATTGCTTGGAAAAGAATATCAATTTGTGTTTTTAATTATTGAGCAAAGTAAGCTTAGCCCATTTGGCCATCCACATCTGCTTCGCCATTCAATAAGTGAGGTATTACCATCGCCAGCAGTAACTCGCAACCTTGATATTGAAATAGTTCTTGAGCTGTGCCATGAATTTACTGTGACTGATCTTCGTCGGCTTCTTGCGTAGATCATTCTAAAGATTCAATCATTCTTAGTGCAGATCTAAGTATTTCAACAGGAACATTTTTAATTGTAACCCTAGGCATGAGCAGTGTCACTGTCACCCTACCAATGGCAAATAATACATGGACATCAGGCAGTGACAATCTCCAACAAGGGACAACATTTTTTTTTGAACTGCATCTGGTGGAAATCTAAAACAAAAGCGCAATGTTGCAAATAGCCAGCAGGTCGGCCATATCAGTCATCCAACTGTAATTTGAGCTTGGTGTGTTATTTTATCTTCTGAGAGTGCAAGACATGCCCAGCTTGAGCTCTTGGTCTTGTTCGCCTGCTCTGCATTTTGCAACTCTGTTGGCTGGATTTGTTTGTCTAGGTTATTTTATCTATATTTGCTCACTCCAATTGCTCCCATTCACTCATTGACCAAATAACATTGTGTAGGAAGGAACTGCAGATGCTGGTTTAAACCAAAGATGGACAGAAAGCTGGAATAACTCAGCCGGTCAGGCAGCATCTCTGGACCATAGAAACGTCACCTATTCCTTTTCTCCAGAGATGCTGCCTGACCCACTGAGTTACAACAGATTTTTGTGTCTTATCTTTGACCAAATAACCTTGCTCCAATACAAAATCTCACTGGCCAAATAACTGTGTTTACAGCATATCTCCGTGGTGACCTTGGTTTTACCTAATTGGAGACATGTCTCTCCCCATACTCACTGCAGTTTCACATGCTGCTTTTGACTCTTCTTTTGCTGACATTTCCTCTTACAACAGATCTGGTCTGATGTACTGAGTATTTCTCGCACTTACTATTTTTGTCCAACGAGTCTAATCACCTACTCGCACCATTTAGTGTCACCATTCTCTAACAGTCCATCATTCAAGTCCTTCACACAATCAGCTTCCCCTCTATCATGAAGATAGACACAAAAATGCTGTAGTAACTCTCAAGAGATGCTGTCTGTCTCGCTACTTTTTCCAGCATTTTGTGTCCATCTTTGTTTTAAGCCAGCATCTGCAGTTCCTTCCTACACACTTCTGTTCTATCACCTTCATCTAGACATCATGGAGTCGCAGAGAAGCAGCGGACGTAATCAAGGACCACAACCCCGGTCATTCTTTTCCCCTCTTCTGCCAAGTAGAAGTTACAAAAGCTAGAAAGCACATACCACAAGATTCATCAACAAGTTCTTCCTGCTGTTATCAGACTATCTTGTTGCAGCCCTGCTCTTTTTCTATCTGCAACACTACTGCACTGTGTATTTTCTCTCTTGCTCCAGTTGATGTACTCTTGTATGGTATCATATGCCTGGATATCACTTGATAACGATATGATAAAACTTTATCCATCCCCAGAGGGGAATTGGTCTGCCAACAGTCTCAACACACAACAACGAACACGAGAACTTGAAATTAAAAGTGAGAAAAGAAAAGACAAGAAGCGACTGTTGGCTGGCTGCCGTGTGCTCAGCGGCTTCACTGGAACAAATGAACAAACAAACAAATGCGGGCTTATACACTGGGCAGAGGGTTCTAAACTAGAATGCTTCCCCATACCGGGTCCCCATTGTTCTCCCATCGTCCCTCACAGTGGTTTCCCCCATGCCGGGTCCCCATTGTTCTTCACAACAGTCTCCCCACGCACATCAGCCACAGATCGCGGGTCGATCACAAGGCCCCACCGCCACCGAGGTTCCCACTGCTGCCGAGGCCCCTGCTGCCACCAATGTACCAATTCTGCCCTTAACAGATTAAATATGACCGTATTTCCCGGCAATGAAGACGCACCCCCATTTTGAGTCATTACATTTTGAAAAATGGTGGCGGCCATTTCCAGTGCAAAACACAGATAATGTGTATACCGGTGCGGTTATGTAAAATGCAGCATTCGGAATAAAATAACATTCAATTGTGCACGAAACAAAGATTACAAAAACTGTCTAGACCAGATATTTGAAATGGCAAAAATCCCCACGCGAATGCATGTTGCATCTGATTGGATTGCCGTATAGCACTGAAACGCTCCTATAGGCCAGGGGTATCAAACTCGCAGGTCACATCTGATCTGCGAAGGAGTCCGACCTGGCCACACGGTATGATTTCCCCGATGCCAGAGTGGGTATGGTCGCATTTTGCCCGTGACCTGAAATGGAGGCAAAATGAGTTTGACCCTCCTGCTATAGGCCTATGAACTAATATAAGTATTCCCTGGCAATGAAGACACCATTTTTTATCCTAAAATAAGGCCTGAAAAATTACCTGTGTCTTGGAGGCCGAAGGTTGGACTGTTCATAGTCCAGCCTTCGGCGTCCAAGATGCAGGTAATTTTTCAGGCCTTATTTTAGGGTAAAAAATAGTGTCTTCATTGCCGGGAAATACGGTACATAGATTAGAATTAGAATGCCTTCATTGTCACATTGAATAAATGCCTTTATTCAAACAAACAAAGGTTTGAACGAAATTTCGTTCCCTGCAGTCATAACAGCAAAAAAGACAAAACACACAATTAACACAGTTCCACACAAATATCCATCACAGTGAATCTCCAAACACCACCTCACTATGATGGAAGACGAAAGTTTTATTTCTTCCCTGTTCTTCTCCCGCGATTAGGCAGTCAAACTGCTGCGTCGAGGCGATCGAGGCTCTTGATGTTAAAGCCCCTGGCTGGCGATGGTTAGTCCCGCAGCCGATTAAGCCGTGCCGGGCTATGAAAAGCCCTGCGACGGGCCGATTCAAACCCTGCGATTCGGGGCGGGTGAAGTTGCTGTTGCGGGAGCTCACGAAAATCGGCCTCCTACCAGGGACCTGCGAGCTCCCGATGTTAACGTCCACAGGGCCTGCGGCCAAAGCCTCAGAAGCTCCGGTCGGGTCGCAGCGCCACCACAGCCTCCGATGTCAGCCAGCTCCGTGATGATAAGTCCGCAGGCTCCATGACTGGAGCCCTCGGGCCGATTCCAGTTGGAGGCCTCCAGCTCCACGATGTTAGGCCTCAATGAAACGGAGACAAGACAAGGAAAAGGTCGCGTCCCCGTTCAAGGATGACATGCAGAACATAAAAATAAACCATGAATGTTGAAGCAAATTGACAATTTCGCAAAAGGTCATGCTGAATGTTTTCACTTTTCGCCATGCTCTTAATGTGAACTCGATTTTTACAACTCGGCTTATGCAACTTTTTTCTCATGAACTGCCTGTATTTTTATGCTAACAGAAGTCTATTTTACTATTATAGTGACTTTTTTTAACAAACCTATTCTGTTTCCAAGCACTAGGTAGCAACAGGTGCACATTATATTTTAAATCGTAATGAGTCACTTGTTTATTTATAGGAGTGGCAAGAAAATTAACGTTGAAGAAACTGATTGGCAGCGTGGCTTGTGCAAGTCCGCTGCTGTGGCAAATCAGTAGCCATGAGCTGTGACTTTGCATAGTTTGTCTTGTTGTTATCCACAATTTAGAAATCTCTATCTTCATTCTAACTTCCACAAAATCTCAGTATTTAGTTTAGCGATATGGCGCAGAAACAGGCCCACCGAGACCGCACTGACCAGTGATCCCCACACGTTAACACTATCCTACACTCGGGACAATTTTAACATTTATACTGAGCCAATTAACGTACTAACCTGTACGTCTTTGCAGTGTGGGAGGAAACCGAAGATCTCGGAGAATATCCATGCAGGTCACAGGGAGAGCGTACAAACTCCAAACAGACAGTATCCATAGCCAGGATTGAACCCGAGTCTCTGGCGCTGTAAGGCAGCAACTCTACTTTTTGAAGTTACTGGATTTTTTTGAATTTCTGATTACTGCAGAATTTTGTTCACCTTGTTTGGTGTTGAAACTGCATCACTCGTTTCAATTTTATTTGTGTGGGTGTACTTAATTACTTAAATTCCAGGATATTGCATCACTGTCAGCACAGTATCTGTCGTTCATCCCTGAGGAGCTGCTGCCATAAATCTTGGCAACTTGCAGATACACAAACTGCAGCCACAGATGACAGGTTTTCAGAGGTTGTGGCAGTGTTGGGTGGTGGATTAGATGTGACTTGCGTTTTCCTCTAAGCCTCTTTTGTATTATTGGAGCTGTACTGATCAAAGCATGTGAGGCTAATCTGCGCCTCTTGTAGTCAAGAGGTGAGTCGCTCACATCAGGGTACCCGGCCTTTGACTTGTTGCTGTAGCTACATAACTGAAATGCCACATCCAGTGAGGCTTTTGGTCACAGGTGACTCCCAGGGTTTTCATGCAAGGTTCAGCACTGGTACCACTGTTGAACGTCGGTGTAACTTGTGGAGCGCACTCATGTTGATGTAATTTGTGGTGCTCACCAGTACAGGTCTGAATGTTATCTTGGTCTTGCTGCAGTCAACTGGATTTTTAATTGTACAATGTTTAATTCTGTTCTTCAACAATGATTGAAGGAATGTTATTAATGAAGCAATTGAAAATGAAAAAAGGTTAACCCAGGGATTAAGATGATTAACTTTCCGCAGCCACTGTCCTTTATGTAAGATCTAGTTTCAGTCTGTGGAAAGGTTTCTGTTTGGGTGTAGATTTCTGTTTTACCGAGTTTCCTTGATCCCATATTTGGCCACATAATGTCTTGATGTCAAGACCAGTCACTCATAACTCGCCCCTCCAATTGATTGTGTTGCTTGACATCATAGTCACTGTAGATTAGAATAAAAGAATGAGGTGGTGTTTGGATGTGACTTGCTTTTCCTGATGTGCCACGACCTAGGAATTTCTGGTTATTACTAGATGGGTGCCACCGTTGCTCTTTGTCACCAATGTCCCAGAAGAACAAAACTCTTAATACAAGATAGACAAAAATGCTGGAGAAACTCAGTGGGTGAGGCAGCATCTATGGAGTGAAGGAAATAGACAACGTTTCGGGTCGAGACCCTTCTTCAGAACTCTTTTAATACATGTATTTTTTCTGAACCTCCTGTGCCTCTTATCCTTGTTTGCTGATTGAGATTGGATGGATTATGTGATATTTGGCTGGGTATGTAGACACAATGCTGGAGTAACGCAGCATCTCTGGAGAGAAGGAATGGGTGACGTTTCGGGTCGAAACCCTTCTTCAGACTGAAAGTTGGATTTGGCTGGATAGGTTCCTTTTCTAGTTTTTGTGACCATGACTTGACTTAACTGGTCATTTGGCTCCATTAGAACATTGTGTTCAGAGGTGTATGTACTTCCGGCGCATGCATTATTAATTTCAGGTGGATTTTGTATGGCTCAATCTCGTTTATTCAGTGAGCTCATCAGTTTCTTAATATGCTGAGTGATCGGTTGACGAGATGGGCTCGTATAATGCTGCCATGCTCTGAAGAATGTTAGCATGATTTATTCACTCAGCACTTCTTGTTGTTAAAAAATTGTTAAAAAATCACTGACTCGTCTTTTTGTACTTGTGGTGTTGGGCTAATGAATAATTTTAGTCAATTTAAAAAGCTTGAATTCCAGTGGATCTGGAATATTTTCTTATGCCCTAGCCTGCTCTTGAAGGATGGCAACCAGGTGTTAGGTGAGGATTGTCACTGCACTGCCTCACATGTATTGCTTTTTAATGTGCTTGAGTTCCTTATTTGTGTCAATGTATAAAATTCACGAGGTGAATATGTGAAAATTGTTTTACCGAAATAATTAGTGTTTCTAAGCCTGGAATTCCTGACCTGTGGTAGGAAATTGTCTTGAACTATTTATTTGGGAGTGCTCTGTTGTAATTATTTGTGACAAGGACACGATGCAACTCTCATTTAAGAACACTTTTTGAAAGTTCCTAAGCCAGGAAACAAAACCAATTGCATATTGCTCTGATTAAATTAAATTGCATTAGCAGCATTGAATGAAAAACATTTTGGCATGCTTTCATCATTGGTTTATATTTAAATATTGGGTAAAATTTCAGTGCAGAAGCCAAAGACTGGTTCACTGCCCTTACCTAAGCAAATATTATTGCATTTGCCAGGGTCACCAGTTTATTTATTAATGTTTGATTTGGTCCTATGTAAAGTAATATTGGGAAATTGGTGACAGTGGTGTCATTCATGATATGGGGATTTATTATCTTGATGTAATTTTAAGTTTTCGATATTAAGGAAAATGGATAGGGTGTGTAGGAAAGAACTGCAGATGCTGGTTTAAATTGAAGATAGACACAAAATGCTGGAGTAACTCAGTGGGACGGGCAGCATCTCTGGAGAGAAATGGGTGATGTTTCGGGTCGAAGCCCTTTAGACCAAAGATACCTTTAGACTGATGTCAGGGTAGTGGGCGGGACAGAGATCATATGTAGTCAGAGACAGTAAAACTGGTGGGAGAACTGTGAAGGGGGAGGGGATCAAGAGAGAGAGAGAGAGGGAAACCAAGGGCTATTTGACGTTAGAGAAGTCAATGTTCACTTCGCTGGGGTGCAAGCTACCCAAGCAAAATATGAAGGTAGGGTGCTGTTCCTTCAATTTGCAATGGGCCTCACTCTGACAATGGAGGAGGCCCAGGACAAAGGTCAGATTGGGAATGGGAGGCGGAGTTAAAGTGCTGAGCAACCGGGAGATCTGGTAGGTTAAGGCGGACTGAGCGGAGGTGTTCAACAAAACGATGACCGAGCCTGCGCTTGGTCTCGCTGATGTACGGAAGTTGACACCTGGACCAGTGGATACATTAGATGAGGTTGGAGGAGGTGCAAGTGAACCTCTGCCTCGCCTGAAAAGACTGCCGGGGTCCTTGGATGGAGTCGAGGGGGGAGGTGAAGAGACGGGTGTTGCATCTCCTGTGTTTGCAGTGGAAAGTACCTGGGGAGGGGGTGGTTTGGGTGGGAAGGGACGAGTTGACCAGGGAGTTGCGGAGGGAACGGTCTCTGCAGAAAGCAGAAAGGGATGGAGATGGGAAGATGTGGCCAGTAGTGGGAACCCGTTGGAGGTGGTGTTGGAGGATTATATGCTGTATGTGATGGCTGATGGAGTGGAAGGTGAGGACAAGGGGGACTCTGGGAATGGGGGGTTTCGAGGATACCTTAGTGAGAGCCTCATCTATAATGGAAATGGGGAACCCCCATTTCCTGAAGAATGAGGACATCTCCGATTATCAGAGTAGAAGAAAACCTCATCCTGGGCGCAGATGCGGCGTAGACGGAGGAATTGGGAGATGGGGATAGAGTCTTTACAGGAAGCAGGATGGGAAGAAGTGTTGTCTAGATAGCTATTGGAATCAGTAGGTTTGTAGTCGATGTCTGCCAATAGTCTGTCTCCTGTGATGGAAGTGGTGCGATCCAGAAACGGTATAGAGCTGTTGGAGATGGTCCAAGTGAATTTCAGTGCAGGATGGTAATTAGTTGTGATGTTGATGAAGTCAGTGAGTTCAGCATGGGTGCAGGAGGCAGCACTAATGCAGTCAATGTAGCAGAGGTAGAGTTCGGGGATAGGGCCAGTGTATGCTTGGATCAGTGATTATTCGATGTATCCTACAAAGAGGCAGGCACAGCTGGGGCCCATGCGAGTGCCCATAGCTACACCTTGGATTTGGAGGAAGTCGGAGGAGTCGAAGGAGACGTTGTTATGGGTCAGGACCAGTTCTGTAAGGTGGAGGTGAGTATTAGTAGACGGGAATTGGCTGGTTCTGCGATCGAGAAAGAAACTGAGGGCTTTAAGACCCTCCTGGTGGGGGATGGAGGTGTAGACTGACTGGGCATTCTGGAAAACAGAAGATGGAAGCAGCTGGATGATCAGCCATGATCATATTGAATGGCGGTGCAGGCTTGAAGGGCCGAATGGCCTACTCCTGCACCTATTTTCTATGTAATTAAGGCTTGCTATTGAAACTCCCTGTGCTAGCTTTTTCCTTGTTATCCTTTATCTCTAAAAAAAAATACCTTCCAGATGTTGCCCCAAACCTGAATGTTGTCCAGGTCATGCAAGTGGTTGTAGGTTGTTTTATTCTGAGAAGAGTTGCAAATTAAACTTAACACTGGAATAGTTAGCAAGGAGCCCTACTTTAGAGCGCCCATAATCAAAAGCATTATTGAACTTCATATGCCTGCCTAGGAACCCTTGTTACTACATACTGGGACCTTGGAAATTGTTGTCTTCAACCATAAATTATATGTTATTTGCATCATGAATTAGTCAGTTTATTGTAAGGTTGTCTGTAGTGTATGGTGAATAAATATGCTCAAAGCTATTTGTTCGTATAGTAGGTAAACACTAGTGTCAAATGGGTTGGGATGGATGTACAGTTTCCATGATGCAATTTTTGTTTTTGATAATATAGGAAAACATATTTATGTAATCTCTGGTGCTGATGTAGTTCAGGTACCCTTGGGTGTTTCTCTTGTTATATTTTCTAGTAAGAGTCCCTGGATAATATCTTTGGGTGTGAATATCTAGCATGACTGATGCTTTTGATTCAATATGTAATTGTTAGCCTGCTTTTAAGAACAGTAGATGTACTGGAATGGGTGCTGCTGGTGCTGATGTGTACATCACCAACAGCATGAGTCACTGTATTGAGGAAATGGAGGAAGGGGAAGCTATTTTAGTTTAGTATTGAGATATAGGCTGGAAATAAGGCCTTCGGCCCACTGCCTGCATACATGCAGATACTGGGTTTGCAATGAAATGCTGGAATAACAGTGAGTTGGGCAGCAGATCTGGAGAGTATGGATTGGTAAAGTTTCAGGTCTGGTCCCTTCAAACTGATTGTAATGGGAGGGGGTGGAATGTTGAAAGAGAGGAGGGGAAGCAGGACAAAGCCTGGCAAGTGATAGTTTTTTAATATATGCTAGACTAAGTGGGACCCGTTAGGTCCCAGCATCACATGGGAGGGCTGGTCACCAACGCAATATTCCACCTCTCCACCAATTCCAATATTACTCGCCAGTGGGGGGGGGCTGTCTGTTGCGCTAGTATGGGTGTTGCGAGCCGAAGGTACTGGTTTCCAGAGGGCTAGTATAGACATTGTGGGCCAAATGGATTCTTGGGCTGGCATCCAACTGTTGCAATGATTTTAAAAGCCAAGTCAAGGCAAACAATTGGGCTGCAGCCACCTGACAACCAAAATTCATTTTGTGAACACAAACTTTAAAAAAAGCAAGGCAAACAATTGGGCAGCAGCCACTTTACAGCCACATCACAAGGGGACTCACCGTGGAGTAGACGTGTGTTCAGTGTTATTCGCAGCTCAGAGAGCCGTGACCCTCTCGCTTCCTGGGTCTGGCAGAGACTGAGTGAGGGACTACACTTCCAGGTTTTATAGTCCCTCCCCCCTACCGCCAGCAGGGGCAGCAGAGAGAATGGCAAATTAAAAAAAAAAAAACATGTCTCTCTGATTTTTCATCGATGGGAAAAATCCTAAGGTCCCGGAAGGCGGAGGGGGGCTCTGAGTGAGGTGGCCAAAAATGACGACTGTAGGTGGCGGCATTCTCTCGGAAATCGCAGCACAGTGGGCCAAAAGCAGTCAAGATCAGACTTTTAGTAATATAGATATATTGGTGAAACTAAGCATAGACTTGGTGACCAATGAACACGTGCTTGGTCCGCCAAGGCCAATTGTAACTCCTGAAGACATACAAAGCTGGAGCAACTCAGCAGGTCAGGCGGCATCTCTGGGGGGAAAAAAGGAATAGGTGACATTTCGGGAAGAGACCTTTCAGACCTGTTGGCTGACTATTTTAACTTAAGGGCCTGTCACACTTGGTCATCATTTGCGCGTCACACAGATGGCGCGCTAAGATTTTGTACATTCCAAATCCTGGGGCGCCGCGCGCGACCGCGCGTCACTACCTACATCACCAAGCACCATGCGCGTATCATGACGCGTAAATGATGTTGCGTAATTTACACGCAAATAACGCCCAAGTGGGACAGGCCCTTTAACTTCCCATTCCCTACTGAACCTTCTGTTCCATCTCCATTGCCAGAGAACTGGATGAACGACACCTCGTAACACGGGTATCTTAGAACCCAATGGTATGAATGTCGAATTCTCCAATTTTTGGTAACTTACCTCGAGCTTCCCTTTCTTCTCCCATCCTCTTCTGTTTGGACCCCCCCCCCCCCGCTTTCCCTTCCCTATGCCCCACCGGTATACGCACTCGTTTTTCCCTTCACTTTCACCTACCTATCCATTTTCTTTGGAGGTGCTTCGTTAGGCTGAGTTACTCCAGCACTGTGTTTAAGAGTAAATGTCCTCACTATTCAGGGAACGGGGGTTCCCCTCCTCCACCATAAATGAGGCTTGCACCAGGGTCTCTTCCATACCCCGCAACACTGCTCTCTCTCCCCATCCCCGCTCTCGCAACAAGGGCCGAGTCCCCCTAGTCCTCACCTTTCACCCCACCAGCCGTCACATACAAAAAGTAATCCTCCGTCAGTTTCGCCACCTCCAACGTGACCCCACAACTCGCCACATCTTCCCATCTCCCCCCATATCTGCCTTCCGCAAAGACCGCTCCCTCCATAACTCCCTTGTCAATTCTTCCCTTCCCTCTCGGTCCACCCCCTCCCCGGGCACTTTCCCTTGCAACCGCAAGAGATGCAACACTTGTCCCTTTACCTCCCCCCTCGACTCCGTTCAAGGACCCAAGCAATCGTTCCAGGTGCGACAGAGGTTTACCTGCATCTCTTCCAACCTCATCTATTGCGTCCGCTGCTCTAGATGTCAGCAGATCTATATCGGTGAGACCAAGCGGAGGTTGGGCGATCGTTTCGCCGAACACCTCCGCTCGGTCCGCAATAACCAAGCTGACCTCCCGGTGGCTCAGCACTTCAACTCCCCCTCCCACTCCGCCTCCGACCTCTCTGTCCTGGGTCTCCTCCATGGCCACAGCGAGCAGCACCGGAAATTGGAGGAACAGCACCTCATATTCCGTTTGGGGAGTCTGCACCCCGGGGGCATGAACATCGAATTCTCCCAATTTTGTTAGTCCTTGCTGTCTCCTCCCCTTCCTTAGCCCCCCTGCTGTCTCCTCCCATCCACCAGCCTTCTGGCTACTCCTCCTTTTCCCTTTCTTGTCCCCACCCACTCCCGCCCCCGATCAGTCTGAAGAAGGGTTTCGGCCCGAAACGTTGCCTATCTCCTTCGCTCCATAGATGCTGCTGCACCCGCTGAGTTTCTCCAGCTTTTTTGTGTAACCTACTCCAGCACTGTGTCTTTTTCAATTTATTTGTACGACCAATCCAGTTAATTGATCCTTCTGTGTTCTGTCATTTTGTGGAAGTAATGACTTGAGCATTAAATATTGCCTTTGATGAAAGAAGACGCTTGCATTGGTCAACAGTGGGCATGCAGAATATTTGGAGACAGCAGATTGCTTTTGGCAGCCAACTCGTAATTATGAGAATGAAACAGAAGTGCCTATGAGTGCTTTCACAGAACACTAAGAATAAACTGGAACTGTACAGTTTAAAACAAATTAACCTGGAGAAGTACAATAATATACCCATTTTCCAAGCTGCCTATTTCCCAGAATGAAATTCAACACCTCAATTCAGTGGGATTTTTGTTCATGCTTGCATTTTTTTTTTCTACCTACTTAACTCTCCAAATAGCAGCATCAACAGCAATGGCCACTGTTTTTCCAACCCCTCTGGTCAGGAAGTAGACATTTTGTTTCAGTGCTTGTTTACTTTTACTGACCATGATTCTCCTGAAATAATTTATTTGAAGCTCGAATGCTCAATCTGCACTTTATGTCAAGCTGCTGCATGGCATCCTGCAGCCTCTACACAACACATTACTTGTACTTGGGACTTAGCATTCCCCCATATCTTATTTTAATGACATTTCAACACTTTCAGTTGACTTTCTGTGAGGATTTGTCACTCTCCTCCCTGATGCCGTGGGGATCACAGCCTTTTGGCAAATGAATAACCAAATGGAAGAGGCGTGGAAGAATTATCACGGTACTTCACGTTTACCTCGGCCGTTGCTCTTAGTTTAGCCCTCCTTTCCCCCCTTACACTGAGGGGAATTGTTTATGTAGATGTTGGCTCAGCCTTGCCAAAATAGATCTTGCTGATCTCAAATCCTAATTAATTCTGTCCTTGTGTTTGGTTTGCATTTTTGAAGTCAAGTTAAAAATCATTCTTGGTTTCGTAACACAGGAATCAATTTTATTTTCTATTGTTGATCCGTACCACAAATCTCGTAATTTGCCGGTTAATTACGCATTTCGGGGAAATCTCAAATGTGGAGAGAGACATAGATTGTATACTTCAGGGGACCTCAGTTTCTCACCATAGTCTGTTCCTTCAATGTGTACTGACTGAGTCATCCATGCATGAAGAATGAGCTTCCATGTGCTCTGTTCGAGCCCCACTGAGCACTCTCAAAGCCTGACATTCCACCTTGTGCTAATAAAGTAGCTTTATTCCTGAATATCTGGAGAAGTGCTGCTTCCCCAGCACTTGTTCTGTGTTGATGGCTGGCTGCTGAAGTTGGAATGGAGATATCTTGCAACAGTGCTGAAACTGGCTTGGCATATTATTACACAGAAACCCAACACTAGTTTAGTTTAGAGATGCAGCATGGGAACAGCCCCCTCAGCCCACCGAGTCCAAGTCGACCAGCGATCATTTGTACGCTAGTTCTATCACACACACGAGAGACAATTTACAGAAGCCAATAAATCAACAAACCTACACGTTTTTGGAATGTGAAATGAAACTAGAGCACCTGGAGAAGACCCATGCAGTCAGAAGGAGAACATGCAAACTCAACCAGCACTAGTGGTCGGGATTTAACCTGGCGCTTGGCACTGTATGGCCGCAACTCTACCGCTTTGCCACTGTTTTGGGAACCTCTCAATTGAAGATCACTGTTTAACACAGTTTAAGGATAAGGGGGAAATCTTTTAGGACCGAGATGAGGAAAACATTTTTCACACAGAGAGTGGTGAATCTCTGGAATTCTCTGCCACAGAAGGTAGTTGAGGCCAGTTCATTGGCTATATTTAAGAGGGAGTTAGATGTGGCCCTTGTGGCTAAAGGGATTAGTGGGTATGGAGAGAAGGCAGGTACAGGATACCGAGTTGGATGATCAGCCATGATCATATTGAATGGCGGTGCAGGCTCAAAGGGCCGAATGGCCTACTCCTGCACCTATTTTTCTATGTTTCTATGTTTATGGAATATTTTTAAAAATAAAATAAAATAGTGGAGAAACTTTTATCATTTAAACATAGTAAAGGAATTTCTAGCATAGTTTAGTCAATTGATGATTTGGTTTTATTGAAGTAGCTGTTTTTGCTTGAGGCATTTGTTAGCAGATAACAGATCTATGGTTCCACTCCAGATGAACGATAGCTATTTTGTTTGTGAGTTTTGTCATGTAATTCAACATATTGTCTTCCTTAACTTCAAATATTTATTCTTGTAGAATTTGCAATATCTAATCTCTTGAGTGCCTTAAACATTTTCATACTTTTGCTCGGGTCTGTTCATCGGAACGTCTCTTCTAACCTACCCACTAAAGTGCTAAGTTTAAATTGATAATTTGCATCTTTGACATTTTGGTCTTTTCCTGTGCAAGTCCTTGTACAAGCATCCTATTATCTTGTAATTTGGTGGAGCAGACATCAAAAAGCATCTTCTATCTATTAGTAGTGTTTCTGCAAGTGTGGTATTTTTCAGCTTATATGCTTCAAATTGTGAAATGTGTGAATGAATGAAGCTGGGCATATGGTATCAAAGTGAGCAGAGAAAAAGCTCCATTTATCTGAACAGCTATTGAGAAGTATACGGAGAGAGAGTGGCTGAGAGTTTATTGAAAGAGAATAGGCTTGGCTGAGAAAAGGTAGGGTTTTTTAACAAGTGAAAGTTTGTTGCTCTCTAAAAAATACAATCGATAAATACCTGACTGAGTTTTCAGTTCCAAGCAAGTTGGCTTGCAGTAATGCATTTATCCTGGTGTTAAATGAACGCACACAACTGAAGCTGGATACTTCTAGTTGCTTTTGGAGTGGTTAATTTGATTATGAGTGGAACTTCCTCATTTTATGTATTTTGATGGTAAAGCAAAAATGATCCCATTGTGTGGGGGCAAAGCCATGCATCATAAGCAACACATATCTTGGATTTCTGCATTAACTGTGGATCTTTCTCTCCTTGCCAGAGGCCACAGTTTTATTTGTGCCATTTATACCGGTCAGTGTCATTAGCCTTGATGTTTTTATTCCATTACGGATATAATATAAAGGAAGTTCTGCATGGGCCGTTTTAACGTCTCCTTAGAGCTGATATACAGATAAACTTACTGGTATCGGACACGTATATATAAGCTGGAAGAAACAAGACATTGGCCAAAGCTTTTAGCTGAAGGATAAATTCATAATGTAGTGGCCTGTGGCAGTATAACCAATATAACTTTTCAGTGGAGCCACTTTGCTTAAGCTTTCATGATACGGTGTTGTGCGTGAGAACTTTCATCCATAAAATTCAGATTTGAAGATGGCATTTCCAGAGCCTCTGAAGTCGATTATCCAATTTAAATGGTTTTAAGCAGTTGCGTAAATGCGCTGCTTTCAATTTCCTGCTGATGCCTGAACCATGTGGCTTAATTTGTACTGTAAACAGAAGCCTTGTGTTTAGACTAATTCAAGTCTGGCCCGGTGCTCTAAACCTGCCATTGGCCTCCATCTATTTTTGCTGGTTGCAAAAGGGAAAAGGGAAATATTATAAGAAATTATCTTGTATTTACCCAATCACTCATTTCCAGCTGGTATTTCTACCAAGAAGTTATCCCCTGTAAGTATACATTTACATTTGTATTTGCAAACTGTCTTTTTGAATTTACCAGAAATTAAAAGATCAAATGTACCTTTTTTTAAATGTCATTTTAAACCCATTTATTTCTGCTTTGCTGTTAGAATAATTCTGGACACTTGCTGCTCTTGGGACTAATACTAGCTTGACAGCACATGTTGGTAGAAAAACGAATTCTGCCCTCCAGTTTGAATTGTAGATTAACTGAGATGTAGGACCATTGTTTCATCTCCAGCAATGCAAGGGAAGGCTAAGTGTCAAATTATGATGTCAATGCAGAATGGAACACTGCTTCCTCCTAAAATCATTCAGCGTTTCTAGCATTATTTTCTGTTATGGCATATGTGCCAATGAGAAAGTCCTAAAATATTACCTTTTTGCATTTTTTTAAATCCTCCTTGGGACTTCATATGTTCCCTGACTGCCAGTTGTCAAAACGTAGGCAGACAAATTATTGCTAGGCTGTTATGGAACGGTCCACATATGATGTCGACACATCATTTTGACTCTGGCCAATATTTAGCCACCCCTTCCAACTCTGATTTGTCTCGACTTCTCTTCGACTCAATCTCTTATTGGTGCACTTTCTGTTTGTATAATCTTTTGTGTGCATGTTCAGCTTCTGCCTCAACTGTTTCCTACATTATCACCTTTTCTTTTGATTCCTTAAATGTGTTGAAATCTATCAGTCACTGTACTGAATGACTTGGTCTGTGGAGCCCTCTGGGATAGAGAATTGTAAAGATTTGCCACACCCTGCAAGGACATTTTCTCCTCATTAGTCTTGTGAAGAAGTGATAATGTGTTCTAGGGTGTATTCTGAAAGTATTATATCACCTCATTAAACAGTATCATTGTCCATTATGAGTAATTCTTTTGCAGAGAAACTGTTCATAAACATGCAGTTTTGAATTATGTTGACTCGTATTTGGTTCAGGATAATTATGAAAAATAACATCCTCTTCAGGAACTATGTTGAGAACCAAGTTTAAGATTAATTTGCGAGAACACTTTCCCCCACCCTTAATTTCTCCATTTCCACCTCATCTGTTCCCAAGGTCATTCGAGATATAGTATTTCTTTGGTAACAGTGGTTTCCTCCCCCATATGAGCCTGTCCCACTTACGCAACATTTTAGACGACTACAAGTGACTATGAGGTCACCACATTTTGCTGAAGGTTGCCGGGGTGTCGCCTGCATGGTTACGAGTAGTTCCCGCATTCTCGTAATTAGTTGCCATGGAGAGTAGCGAGATTTCTTATAGAAACATAGAAAATAGGTGCAGGAGTAGGCCATTTGGCCCTTCGAGCCTGCATCGCCATTCAATATGATCATGGCTGATCATCCAACTCAGTATCCTGTACCTGCCTTCTCTCCATACCCCCTGATACCTTTAGCCACAAGGGCCACATCTAACTCCCTTTTAAATATAGCCAATGAACTGGCCTCAACTACCTTCTGTGGCAGAGAATTCCAGAGATTCACCACTCTCTGTGTGAAAAATGTTTTTCTCATCTCGGTCCTAAAAGATTTCCCCCTTATCCTTAAACTGTGACCCCTTGTTCTGGACGTCCCCAACATCGGGAACAATCTTCCTGCATCTAGCCTGTCCAACCCCTTAAGAATTTTGTAAGTTTCTATAAGATCCCCCCCTCAATCTTCTAAATTCTAGCGAGTACAAGCCGAGTCTATCCAGTCTTTCTTCATATGAAAGTCCTGACATCCCAGGAATAAGTCTGGTGAACCTTCTCTGTACTCCCTCTATGGCAAGAATGTCTTTCCTCAGATTAAGAGACCAAAACTGTACGCAATACTCCAGGTGTGGTCTCACAAAGACCCTGTACAACTGCAGTAGAACCTCCCTGCTCCTATGCTCAAATCCTTTTGCTACGAATGCTAACATACCATTCGCTTTCTTCACTGCCTGCTGCACCTGCATGCCTACTTTCAATGACTGGTGTACCATGACACCCAGGTCTCGTTGCATCTCCCCTGTTCCTAATCGGCCACCATTCGGATAATTATCTACTTTCCTGTTTTTGCCACCAAAGTGGATAACCTCACATTTATCCACATTATACTGCATCTGCCATGCATTTGCCCACTCACCCAGCCTATCCAAGTCACCTTGCAGCCTCCTAGCATCCTCCCCACAATTAACACTGTCCCCCAGCTTAGTGTCATCCGCAAACTTGGAGATGTTGCATTC
Organism: Leucoraja erinaceus; assembly: GCF_028641065.1. Lineage (NCBI taxonomy): Eukaryota > Metazoa > Chordata > Chondrichthyes > Rajiformes > Rajidae > Leucoraja > Leucoraja erinaceus. The sequence continues at coordinate 51,863,116 of NC_073381.1, forward strand.
AATTCCCTCGTCCAAATCATTAATATATATTGTCCCATAACTGAGCCTTGCGGTACCCCACTAGTCACTGCCTGCCATTGTGAAAAGCACCCGTTTACTCCTACTCTTTGCTTCCTGTCCACCAGCCAGTTCTCTATCCACATCAATACTGAACCCCCAATACCGTGTGCATTAAGTTTGTATACCAATCTCTTATGTGGGACCTTGTCGTGAACGCCTTCTGAAAGTCCAGATACACCACATCCACTGGTTCTCCCTTATCCACTCTACTAGTTACATCCTCGAAAAATTCTATAAGATTCGTCAGACATGATTTACCTTTCATAAATCCATGCTGACTTTGTCCAATGATTTCACCATTTTCCAAATGTGCTGCTATCCCATCTTTAATAACTGATTCTAGCAGTTTCCCCACTACCGATGTTAGACTAACTGGTCTGTAATTCCCTGTTTTCTCTCTCCCTCCCTTTTTAAAAAGTGGGGTTACATTAGCTACCCTCCAGTCCTCAGGAACTACTCCAGAATCTAAAGAGTTTTGAAAAATTATCACTAATGCATCCACTATTTTTGGGGCTACTTCCTTAATGTCTTAGGTGCAGTGGTAGTGGGTCGCAGGAGGTTGAAGGTTCTCGTAGGTTGTCGCCGGTGCTGACCGGTGTATTTCATTGGCTCATTGGGAGACAAAAAACCATAAACAGTAGTTTTCTGAACCAAGGATAATCGACCGTTAATGTTAATGTCTGCCAAGCTTCACAGCCGTGTATCTCTGGCTTCTTAAAAGTTGTCTCCACTCCTTCTCCCCACCCCTTCTCCCCCCTCTCTGAAAGGACTTAAATGACCCTTCCCGTACACTGTGCTTTCACCATATTAATTACAGCGCCAACCTTCCTGTTCACCCTGGTGTGTGTCTGTATCACATTGGCTTTGCACCGTGTGAATCTCACTCAGACAGCGTTCCCCCTCTAGCCCTGTCCCCCACCTGCGTAACTGGCTGGTGAAGGAAGCTATTTATGTGAGTTCCACTCTGACAGTCGCTGTTCCAGTTGGTTTTTCAGTGACCTTAACAGTCGCCGGCAGTCGCCTGAAAAATCGCCTGTGAGAAGGGCCCATTGCTGTCATAGATGGATCCCTCACCCACGTCTCCTCTGTGCCCCATAGCTCTGCTCTTGCTCCCCCTCCCCAGATTGAACAAGGACAGCGTTCCCCTGTGTCTCACTTTGCCCAGCAGCCTATCCGCATCCAACATGTCATCCTTTGACATTTCCGTCACCTCCACCATGATCCCACCACCAATCACAGCTTCCCATCCCCACCCTTTTACACCTCCTGCTCCCTCCGCAACTCCTTGGCTCAGTCATCTCTTTTCACTCGTACTATCCCCTCTGCAGGTAATTTCCCTGGTAAGCGAAGGAGATATAACACCTATCCTTGTACCCCCATCTAAGGATCCCAGTAGTCCTTCCACATAAGACAGGTTCACATGCACCTCATCTACTGTGTCCGCTATACCTGATGGTTCCTCCCATACTTTGGTGAGCATGCGTAGACTCAGCTAATGTTTCGCTGAACGCTTGCGATCAATCTGCCAAGGGTCACTGGATCTGCTGGTTGTTACCCATTTTGACCCTTCTCTCATTCGCACACTAACCTTTCTGTCTTGGGCCCATCCACTGCCAGAGTGAGGCCACATGCAAAGTGGAGGAACTACACCTCATTCTGCATGGGTAGTTTATAACCCAATAATATGAGCATTGAATTTTCCATTTTAGGTAATCCCCTCCCTTTTCTCCTCTCTCCCCTGAGTCTCACCGGCAATTGTGTCTAATTCTCTCCTCCTTCACAATTTGCAACTCTTCAATCCATATGTCTCGCACCTTGTCTTCTCATCACTAACCTTTATCCATCCATCTGCCTGTCATAACCTTCTATCACCTCTTTTAACCCCTTATTTTATTTGAAGAAGGGCCCCGACACGAAACATCACCTTATGATGTTCTCCAGTGATGTTACCCGAGAGTTACTCCAGCACTTTACTTGATTAGAACACAGATTCTTAGGTTAGTTGAGGAACATAGAGTTTGGAAACTGGAACTTTGGCCCATTGAGTCCCTGCTAAGCAATTACCCATACATCAGTTCTATGTTACCCAACTTTCGCAAACTACGCACTAGGGACAATTTACAGAAGCCAATCAACCTACAAACCTGCATGCTTTTGAAATGTAGAGGAAACCGGACCACCTGGAGAAAACCGATAAAACGGGATAGCACCCATAGTCTGGATTGATCCTAGGTCTCTGGTGCTGTAAGGCAGCATCTCTATCGCTGCGGCACTCTGCTGCCACGAATGGGGTGAATGTGGATTAAACAATTTTGTCAGTTTGCTGGAGATATTGGCGACTTCCAGTTAGGTTCCAGTTACAATTACTTTCAGTTAAATGGTGCTAAATAGTTCTGTTTTTTCCTTGCATCCCAAGCTGTTTTAAATTTGCAGATTTGAATGACATTCACATACTTGCTTTCTTGGGCAAATAATGCCACTCTGCTGCGGGCTGGAAGTGTTTGAATTTAATTCAAGAGGCAAAGAATTGTCCACCAAACACAAGTTGTGCACGCATTACAGACAAAATGAAGACTCTGTTTTATTTTGAATCAAGTGTATTTGATGTAACATTGATGTGCAGTTATCTAGCTCATGAGACGTACTGCATTTAGTTATGCATCACTGTTGCAATAACTGTGTTCTATTATCTGCCATACAAAATTGGCCACTCGTGCAGAAACCACCTAAGACAATTTGAACAGCAACGTTCATTTTTCATATTTTCCCTTTAATTGCATCATGAAACAAGGATTGACAAAATGTTGGAGTCACTCACCAGGTTAGGAAACATTGCTGGAGATCATGGATAAGTGACATTTTGGGTCTGACCCTTTTCAGACTTATTGCAGTCCCTCTTTAACCACTAAGTTCATTCATCCCTTCCCACCCAAACTACCCCCTCCAAGGTACTTTCCCCTGAAATTGCAGGTGATGTAACACCTGTCCTTGTACCTTCTCCCTCTACGTCATCTAGGGACACCAACAGACCTTCCAGGTGAGAGGTTTTTCATGCATTACCTTTATCCTCATCTAGTATTCGTGATGTGGCTCCTGGACATTGGCAAGATAAAGTGTAGGCTCAGCGACCATTTTGCTGAACACTTGTGCTCCGTCTGCCACGGTCTACTAGATCTCCCAGTTGCTAACCACTTTAACGCCCCTTCCCATTCTCACACTGACCTTTCTGTCCTGGGCTGCCTCCATTGCCAGAGCGAGGCCGCACACAAATTGGAGGAACAGCACCACATATTTTGCTTGGGTAACTTACAACCCAGCTGTGTGAACATTCAGTTCTCTAATTTTAAATAACTTCTATAAACACTTCCCTATCCCTCTCCTCTGTCCACTTTCAGTCTGTTAACCAGTTCCATAATTTGCAATAATGTATACCTCTTGAGTTCAGTCTTTAGCTAACAATATTATCTTCCATACAAAATTGGCCCCTCATGCAGAAACCACCTAAGATAATTTTAACAGCAACGTTCATTTTTCATATTTTCCCTTTAATTGCATCATGAAACCTGCCTGACATGTTGAGTTACTCCAACATTGTGTCTATCTTTGGTATAAACTAGCAACTGAAGTTGATTTTTATTACACATTGAAACTATGGTTATTTGTTGGAGGCAGGGCTGTGGAGTCGATACCCAAAACACCCAACTCTGACTCATCCTCCGGCCCCCTAGGTATAATAATTCTAAATCTGCTATGATGATATTACACAAGATGGCATTTCATAAGAACCACATGAATCATCAGGCTTCCTTTTAAACCCATGTCCTTAAAGTTTTGTGTCTAATGGTTGTTCTTGGGGGAATAAAACATTATTCATTTTGCTAAAAGAAAAAAAATACAGAAAGGACTATGACAAAATTAAAATTCCATTGAATTAAATAAAAATTATGAAGGCATTACTCCAAAATGTATTAAACTAAGGCCACAGGTATGAGCTAAATTATGACAAAAGTTTTGTGCAATAGAAATTAAAAGTAAATGCCTAGGTAGTTAAGTTTGCTACAAAAGTACATAGCTAAAAATTATTAATAACTTGTCCTTAAACAGTATTGCTTCTGCAAGATCCTCTTTCATTGAAGCCCTTAAATCTGATTTAATTATTTTCAGTGCCGGAAAGAGTCTCTCCACGCTGACCTGAGTGGGTGGTATGGCTATTAATATCACAGATGCAAATTTGACTATTTCTGGATAAGCAGGGATGACAGGGAATTATAGACCAGCTAGCCGACATTGGTGGTGGGTAAGGTGCTGATAAGATTTAATAAGATTATTAAAGAAGTAATAACGGTGCATTTGGATAGCAGAAAAAGGATTGGTCCAAGTCAGTATGGATTTATGAAGGGGAAATCCTGCTCGACTGATCTTCTGGAATTTTTTGAGGATGTGACAAGTAAAATGGATGAAAGAGCCAGTGGATGTCATTTATCTGGACTTTCAGAAAGCCTTTGATAAGGTCCCACACAGGAGATTAGTGGGCAAAATTAGAGCACATGGTATTGAGGGTAGGTTATTGACGGATAAAGAATTGGTTGGCAGACAGGAAACAGAGTAGGAATAAAAGGGTCCCTGTCAGAATGGCAGGCAGTGGCGAGTGTAGTGATTATAAAAGGACTGGACAAGCTGGAGGCAAGAAAAATGTTCCCAGTGTTGGGGGGTCCAGAACCAGGAGCCATGGTCTAAGAATAAATGGGAGGCCATTTAAAACCATTTCACCCAGAGAGTTGTGAATTTGTGAGATTCTCTGCCACAGAAGGCAGTGGAGGCCAATTTACTGGATGCATTTGTAAGAGATTTAGATAGACCTCGTGAGGTTAGCGGAATCAAGGAGTATAGGGGGAAGGCAGACACGGGTTACTGATTGTGGATGATCAGCCATGATCACAATGAATGGCACTGCTGGCTCAAAGGGCCAAAAATGGCCTCCTCCTGCACCTATTTTCTATGTTGCTATGCCCCATCTACACTATTCACTCTATTTATTCCGCTCAACATTTTATGCACTTGGAGGGCTTTTATGCAATTGTATTCATGTTATTAATTTATTGAATTTTTGTTTATTGCATGGTATCTGTTGGGTTGATAGGCCTGTAAATCTGCAGTGTAAAAATGTAATTGTTCCACTGTCGGTACATAGAAACATCGAAAATGGGTGCAGGAGGATGTCATTCGGCCCTTCGAGCACCGCCATTCATTGTGATCATGTCTGATCGTCCCCTATCAATAACCCGTGCCTGCCTTCTCCCCTATCCCTTGACTACACTAGCTCTTAGAGCTCTATCTAACTCTCTCTTAAATCCATCCAGTGATTTGGCCTCCACTGCCCTCTGTGGCAGGGAATTCCATAAATTCACAACTCTCTGGGCGAAAACCTTTTTTCTCACCTCAGTCTTAATTGGCTACCCCTTTATTCTAAGACTGTGGCCGGCCCCTGGTTCTGGACTCGCCCAACATTGGAAACATTTTCCCTGCATCTAGCTTGTCCAGTCCTTTTATAATTTTATGTTTCTATAAGATTCCCCCTCATCCTTCTAAACTCCAGTGAATACAAGCCTAGTCTTTTCAATCTTTCCTCATATGACAGTCCCACCATCCCAGGGATCAATCTCGTGAACCTACGCTGCACTGCCTCAGTCACAAGGATGTCCTTCCTCAAATTAGGAGACCAAAACTGGACACAATACTCCAGATGTGGTCTCACCAGAGCCCTATGCTACTGCAGAAGAACCTCTTTACTCCTATACTGAATTCCTCTTGTTATGAAGGCCAACATTTCATTAGCTTTCTTCACTACCTGCTGTACCTGCACGCCAACTTTCAGTAATTGGTGTACAAGGACACCCAGGTCTCGCTGCCATCATATGGTACATATGACATCCAAGGAAAGAGCTGAATGGATGGAAAATTGGCTTCAAGGAAGGAAGTAGAGGGTGATGATGGAAGTTTGCTTCTCGGACTGGAGACCTGTTACGAGTGGTGTGCCTCGGGGATTGGTGCTGGGCCCGTTACTGGTTGTCATCTACTTCAATGATTTGAATGAGAACATACAGGGCAAGATTAGCAAGTTTGTTGATGATACAAAAGTGGGTAGTTTTGCAGTTAGTGAAGATGATTGTGAAAAATTGCAGCAGGATCTGGACCAATTGATCATGTGGGCTGAGGAATGGTTGATGGAATTTAATACAGAGAAATGTGAGGTGCTGCATTTTGGGAAGTCTAACATGGGCAGGACCTACACAGTGAATGGTAGGCCTCTGGGTGGTGTTGTAGAGGGATCTAGGAGTATAGGAACATAGTTCATTGAAAGTGGCATCATAGGTAGATAAGGTGGTCAAAAAGGCTTCTGCCGCATTGGCCTTTATCAGTCAGAGTATTAAATATAAAAGTTGGGCGGTCATGTTGCAGTTGTATAAGGCAAAGGTGAGGCCACATTTGGAGTTTTGTGATCCAATTTGGTCACTATGTCATAGGAAAGATGTCATCAAGCTGGAAAGGGCACAGAGAAGAGTTTATGAGGATGTTGCCAGGACTAGAGGGTCTGAATTATTGGAAGAGGTTGTGTAGGCTAGGTTTCTATTCCTTGGAGCGCAGGAAGATGATGAGTAAAATCATGAGAGGAATAGATCGGGTAGATGCACAATCGCGCCCACTCCACCTATTAATGTGGATAATTGGCCTAAACATCGCATAATCCATAATCCTTAAAATCCATAAACGACATTGGCCTAAACATGGGAGAGATGCCTGTTGGTTTTTTTTAAAACGGGTTATTTTTGTGATCGAAATTCAATTGCAGGTACATAGCTCCTTGAAAGAGATGCCACAGGTAGACAGGGTGGTCAAGAAGGCTTTTGGTGCATTGGCCATCATCAGTCAGAATATTGAGTATAGAGTATTTTGTTCAGCTTTGGTCACCTTATTATAGTAAATATGTTGTCAAGCTGAAAGGGGTGGGCAAGGTGGGCCGAAGGGACTCTTTCCAGGCTTTATTACTCTAAGAAAAAACATTGAATAAACTGAAGAAATTGGATGTTATTTGCATCTTGTTCAACGCAGACATTATGGGCTGAAGGGCCCGTTCCTGTGCTGGACTGTTCAATGCTCTATTCTATTACAAATGCTATATTCTAACAAAGGCTATATTCAACAACAATATGCTATAATTCTGTCCTATAATAACTGATATTTATATTCTTCTGCATCAATATATGTGTCATCAGGTCGTAAGTTACCTTTAGGAATGAGATGAGGTGGAATTTCTTTAGTCAAAGGGTGGTGAATCTGTGGAATTCTTTGCCACAGACGGCAGTGGAGGCCAAGTCAGTAGACAAGGCAGATATATAAGCAGCCTCTGAAATTTATGTTGAGGTCCGAGTTGGGACTTTTTTACTGACTCCGACTCCAGCAGCACCAAATTTGCTCCACCACCGACTCGACGACTCCCACTCCACAGCCCAGGGTGAGGGACATAGTAGCCCAGAGTGTGGTGGAAAGGTATTGCAAGAAAAAAATTGGGACTTGTTATGACTGCTGCAAAATATATTGCCATTAGAAAAAAGTTTTACTTTTTGCATACATCAGGATTCACTTTAATTTATAGCTGTTAGTGATTATACCTTAAAAATAGTGGGTATATTTTGACAGAGTTGAAAGCATTCAGTAGCATCTCTAATTCTCTTATTTCATTATTTTTGTTTTCTGGCCTAACAGGTAGAGTTCCACAGGTAATTCTTTGGTTTGTGATTGAAATATTTGTAATAACTACGATACAATGTGTCTTTTGAGCAGTAAATCAATGGTTCCCAGTTTTTTAGAAGGAAAGTTCTACTTCAGTTCAATACAATATTTTCCCATATGCAATGACACAATTGCACTGGAGAAGGCGGACAAGAGATTCATTAGGATATTGCCTGGGACATTTCATTTATAAGGAGAGACTTCATTTGTTTTCCATGGAACATATGAGCCTGAGCTTGTGGGCGAGGGGAGACACATGGTAGAGGCTGACAATGTTTTGGTGGGCATGAAATGTTAAATTGCAGTAGGCATCTCCCCATATTGCTATCTAAAGCAAAGGTATGGCATAACCTTTGGGTGAAAGGGGTTTGAGGAAGAACTTTTACACGTAAAGGGAGAAGGAATCTGGAGCATGCTGCCTGGGCAGATGGTGGTATATCTCCACTTTTTTCTTTTTTTCCCCTTTTGTTCCCCTTTTTTTCCCTTCTCTCTTACAGCTTTATTCACTCTTTGGCCACACTACTTTTGTAGTCTTTTCACCTTTCACGTTTTCTCTTTCTTGTTCTTTCTCATTTCTTTTCCCTCATTTTCAAGTTAAAATTGAAGCTGTACAATAATTTTATATGCCAAATGTTTTATTCTTGGACAATTGCTTCTAATAAAAATAATTTAAAAAACCCCCCAAAAAAACAGATTTTTTAAAAAAAATCGATCTGACTTCCTGTTTCATCTTGCTGCTTAAATGCAAGGATATAAAAAGTCGTACTGTAACTTTAAAAATTATAGCAGATTAAATCTATTATTAGTATTTTAAATTTCAAGAACTGGATGATTATTTTTGTAAGCTTTGATCTCCCTGTCCCGCTACAGGTTTAAACAGCGCTGTCAGTTTAGCACGTGGGAATTTAAACAAACATCGCTATGGGTTCTAATTATAATGCTACCAGCTAGAATGCAATTGCCTTTACAGATAGAGCTATGGGCTTTACACATAGCACTATGGCCACAGTGCTATGGGTCACAGACTGTTCGGGGTGGGGGAAGATGAGAGGGAAGGAGGGGATGGGAGGGAGACAAAAAGGAAGGAGGGAGGGGATAGAGAGGAGGGAGGGAGAGGGAGGCTTCCAAAATGGCTTTTACATCATTATCTGGTGCTAAAAGCAGGAATCAGCCGTTCAAACAGTATTATACAAAGAAATGGCAATGAATGCACTGTCAAGTAAGGTGCGCAGAAGACATGTCAATTGGTAGCAAAGTTATGCATTCTTGTACTCTTACATGGGGATGACCGCACATTAAAAACATTTTTTTCAGAAAATGGCTCCATGTAAAAATACTGATTTCCTCAGATTAACTGATAAAATTTACTTATATATGTTTGGGTTTATTTTGAAAAATAAATCTGTTTCAAAGCAGACATGGTGATTCTTGATGGAACGCATCATATTTAAAACTGACCATACATCAATTGTAAACTACCCGTTTATTGAGCATAAAGTGCCCTTTATCTTGTTCAGCTTCATTGGAGCACAATTGGCTAAATGAAGAGAATGAACATTCCTTCAAATTTTACATTTTAGATGATAAATTGTATTAATTTAACTATTCTTCTGAATTTGAAACTTGTCTTTGGAGCTGTTGTTTAGCATGTGTTGTGTAATACATGTGCTATGTGGATTGCCAAGAGTCTGCCAGTACCTGTTTTCTCTGTAGATTTGCTGTCCGTGTAGTTTGGGCAATTTCATTCAGTAATCATTTTTGTTCTTTTTTTGTTCCTAGCTGGATGTAGAGAAGCTTGCTCTGGCTCTCAGCTGTAAAAATGGTCTGACTCCAAATCCAGCTGTTCCCAACATGTCTGTTGAACCATTTTCAGCTGAGAAGACGAAAGTCTTTTTTGTTGATGAATCAGAACCTCTCCTTCGCTGTGACTCAACTTCAAGTACTTCATCTTCAGTTCTTAGTAGAACTGGATCCTTCATTTCCAAAGGTAAACAAAGGATTTTCTCATTGTTTTGAAAATTAGTCTTTTACTTTAACTATACTGCCAATCTTGTTTAAAGAGTACTGAGATATTTTAAAAAGGAGAATGGAGCACTTGCTATATATAATGTGCTTTTATTTTACTTTTGCCCACTTCATTTTGTGCTGCAATCTCATATTCGGATACTGCCTCTGTAGAGTTTGCATGTTCTCCCCGTGACTGTGTGGGTTAGCTCGGGTACTGCAGTTCATCCCATGTCCCAAAGACACACAGGCTTGTATACCGATTAGCCTCTAAATTGCTCCTACTTTATAAGGGGTAGTAGTGGGATAACATTGAACTAGTGTCAACAGGTAACCGTGGCCTCGGTCAGCAAAATGGCCTATTTGCATGGTATACCTTTCAATCAATTCAATTTAGTTTACAATATCTCTGGTATTTTGTTTTGAGGGCTTTAATTTACAACATACACCGTACTATATGGGAGAGGCTAAATCAACAGAGGCAGACTCATTCTGATGGCTACTGAGCAGCTAACCAGGAAATAATAATAATAATAAATTTTATTAATGGGCGCCTTTCAAGAGTCTCGAGGACACCTTACAAAAATTTAGCAAGTAGAGGAAAAACATGTAAGGGAATGAAATAAATAGTAGAGACATGACTAGTACACAAATTAAAGACAGAATTCAGTTCAAAACACAATATGAGGCAATTCAAGCACAGATGAAAAGGGAGGGGGACGTGGGGCTAAGGATAGGCAGAGGTGAAGAGATGGGTCTTGAGGCGGGACAGGAAGATGGTGAGGGACACGGAATTGCGGATCAGTTGGGGGAGGGAGTTCCAGAGCCTAGGAGCTGCCCTGGAGAAGGCTCTGTCCCCAAAACTGCGGAGGTTGGACTTGTGGATGGAGAGGAGACCGGCTGATGTGGATCTGAGGGACCGTGAGGGTTGGTGGGAGAGAAGGTCAGTGAGATATGGGGGGGGGGGGCAGATGGTGAAGGGCTTTGTAGGGAAGCCAGTGAAATTGTTTGAGGACTGGAGTGATGTGATGCCAGGATTTGGTGTGGGTGATGAGTCGGGCGGCTGCGTTCTGGACCAGTTGGAGTCGGTTGATGTAGGTGGAGCTGATGCCAAGGAGAAGTGAGTTGCAGTAGTCCAGTCAGGAGGAGATGAAGGCATGGATGAGTCTTTCAGCAGCGGGAGGTGTGAGAGAGGGTCTGATTTTGGCGATGTTGCGGAGGTGAAAGAAGGAGGTTTTAATGACATGGCGGGTGTGAGGGTGGAATCGAAGATCATGCCAAGGTTGCGGGCCTGGGGAGATGGGGAGACAGTGGTGCCGTCGATGGTGAGAGTGGGTGTTATTGATTTTGCTGAGTGTGGATTTGGAGCCTATGAGGAGGAATTCTGTTTTATCGCTGTTGAGTTTGAGGAAGTTATGTTGCATCCAGGTTTTTATAGCTGACAAACAGGAGTTGATATGGGAGGGGGGGGGGGGTGGGGTGAGGGGATTTGGTGCCGAGGTGGATCTGGGTGTCATCGGCGTAACAGTGGAAGTCCGGGTTGAAGTGGCGGAGTATCTGACCAAGGGGGAGGATGTAGATGATGAAGAGGAGGGGGCCGAGTACGGAGCCTTGGGGGACGCCTTGAGTGACTGGCTGTAGCAGAGGTGTGGTTATGGAGAGATGAAGTGGGATCTGTTGGAAAGGTAGGAACGGAGCCAGCTGAGTGCAGAGCCTTCAATGCCGAGGTCTTTGAGTCTGGTGAGCAGGATGTTATGGTTCACTGTAGCGAAGGCTGCGCTCGGGTCGAGGAGGATGAGGATGTTGAGGGAACCAGTGTCAGCAGAGGTGAGGAGGTCGTTGAGGAGTTTGAGGAGAGCAGTTCCTGTGCTATGGAGGGGGTGAAAGCCAGATTGGAGGTGTTCAAGTAGGTTATACGCAAGGAGGTGGGAATGAAGTTGTGATGCAATGATACGCTCCAGGGTTTTTGAAAGAAAGGGGAGGTTTGAGATTGGGCGGTAGTTAATGAGAGAGGTGGGATCAAGACCAGGTTTCTTTAAGATTGGTGTGACAGCATCAGTTTTGAAAGCAGAGGGGGCAATTCCTTGGGACAATGAGGAGTTGAAGAGATTAGTGAGGTAGGGGCAGAGAACGGGGAGGCAGGACTTCAGCAGGGGAGTGGGCAGAGGGTCGAGGGAGCAGGTAGTGGGTTTGGAAGAGCTGATGAGTTTGGAGATTTCAGTAGGGGTGACCAAGTCAAACTGAGAGAGGAAGCAGTGGGGGGGAGGGGTAAGGAGGTCAGTGGAGATGTTGAAAGGAGGGGCCTTGGTAGGTGGTGGAGTAGATGTTGGGGAGTCGGGTACATGGGATAAAGATTAATAGATGGTGCTGATTTTATCAGCGAAAAAGTGGAGGAATGAGTTGCAGAGATCCGGAGTAGAGGTAGGGCGAGTGTTGGCTCGAGGCTTGAGGAGGTTGCCCACTGTGGAGAAGAGGGTTCTGTGATTTAGGGAGGGATCGGTGAATATGGAGGAGAGGTAGGCAGATTTTGCAGCAATGAGGGCATCCTTGTAATCAGTGAGGTGGAGTTTGTAAGCTTCATGGTGGACTGTGAGAGATGATTTCTTTGAGTTGTTCAAGTCGGCGACCAGTCTGTTTCAAGTAAAGGCGAATTCAGATGCGAGCTTGCAGGTGGGGGAGTCCATATGAATATTTAAGTCACCAAGTAGCAGCAGACGTGGGGAGAGGGATGAGGCAAGTGTGAGGAGTTCAGTGAAGTCGGATAGGAAGGAGGAGGAAAGACAAGCCACTGACTTGATGAATACCAAAAATGGCATAGCTCCAATGCTTTGTATAATAATTTTTATTGGTGGGGTATTGAATGCAATTCTATGGATTTCTATTTACTCGTGGATCCTTTTTAGATAATGGAAGAGGCGGTGGGAAATGCTAATGTACACCAGGAATTGACTGTATTTGCATGGAACTATTGAAAATATTTAAACAGACTAATATATTTCTCTTTTTTCACAACTGCAGAGAAGAAAGACACAATTTTACGGCAGGTACGATTAGATCCTTGTGACCTGCAGCCTATTTTTGACGACACGCTTCATATTCTGAACCAGGAGGAGCTTGGACTGATAGAGGAAATACCCCATGCAGAGGACAAACTGGACAAGCTCTTCGAGATTGCGGGAGGCAAGAGTCAGGATGCCAGCCAGAAACTCCTGGACTCTATTTATAGCCACCTACCCGACCTCCTCTAATCTCGTGCGACAATGTACATGATTAGTTATAATTGTTGATGATGGTCAAGGCAATTCAGTGCCAGTAATGTAAAACATGTCTTGAACTCGCTCAAGCTGTTTCTGGCAAATAGCTCACATCAAAGTGGTGAGGCTCTTGGGTAATTCACTTTGCTCTCCTAAGCTGGAAGTTTGCTTCCACTAATCGAAGCATGGCATCCACTTGGCATGCAGAAGCCAGGCATTTGGTCAGCCTTTCATTGCTTATTTTTTTTTGTCATTAACTGAAACAGCATTCCTGAGCAAATTGTGCACTTGTTAATATTCCATTTATTGCATTTAACTGATATGGGATATTATTCTATGTACTTGTGCGCTAACTTTTAAACAATTCCTTGAGTAAAATTGGAATAGTGATGCTTCTATGGAGCTTGCTTTGATTTGAATTTTCTTTAAATGTGCTTAAGTCTGGATGCTAACTGTTCTGCTTTTTGATGCTAAATCATGTTCGGTTTCATTTTCTCCGTTTTATTGATGTGTTGGGGATTTTTGCTGTTGAAATGGCTGCAGAAGTAGCTCTGATTCTTAATATCGTACACTTGGAGCTTTGATAATCAACATAGTACATGAAACCAGGCTGCTGTACTTGTTACCTTTTCACACCTCAATCCAACAGCTTTCCAAAACAGGAATGAAATGAACATTGATGAGGACTGCTTAATAGGATGCCACAAAGCGATTCTGGGATATTGTATTAAATTGTCATAGCTGGTAGAATGCTGTTTGTGGGAGAAGCTGCTTTATGGTTAATTTCCAAGAGAGAGAATCTTGACATTGCTTCACCAGTTGGGGCGATATAGCTGGATATATATCGAATTGGGCTGGTGCTATACTTGGATCTTTTAGTAACTTTAGTGGTACTAATATTGTCGCTAATATGAACGAAAACAAAACTCTTTTTCGCAAACTTGTCAGAAAAGATGGGAAAAGGATATGCTTGAATTTTAAAAACTCCTTGGAGCAAGTCCGTTACTGGTCGAGGGTTATACTAATTTATTCAGGGTACAAATAATTATGTGTTTATTACTATATCTGGTTAAAATCATGCGGCATTTAACTCCACATACTATATCACTGATGTAAACTATTAACAGAGTACATCCTAATAAAAGTTCAAACTGCTTTTTTCCATAATAAAGTATGTGTGTTGTTTTTCTTAAACAAGGTCAAAGCTCTGGCATTCATCCATACTGTCAGCTGCGATGGTAACAGAACATTCTGTATGAACACAAAAAGGATCTGTTTATATGAAAGAAAATTAGTCTTGTATTTTTTTTAAATCTTATAATCTCATTCACTCATGGGAATTTATGGCTCGTATCAGCCTCACTTTCTTCTGTATTTACAAGCTCTGGAGGTAGGTAAGCAGCAGATGTGATTCCTCTCTGACACAGTAGACCGAGATGTATTCTTAAACTTTGAGTTTGTTACCTGTCTTTTTATATACTGGAGTAGAAACATCCCGTGGAACCTTGATTTATTTTGATGTGTCAAGTCAAGAGTTTTATTGTCATTTGTAGGAATGTTACAAAATTTTGAGATTTAAAAAATCAAGCCTGTAATATATCCCATCAGATTAAAGCATAAAAATAACTTTCATTTGATACCTAATTCACTTTCATATCTTCAGTATTAAAGTTATGCCCATTTTCATACTTGGAAATTAGCATCTTGTTCCCTATTTCTTCTCCATTGACAACACAAAAGCTGTGATCGAGGACAGTCAAAATCCCATAACTTTCTTAAAAATTAAGAGAACTGAATGAAAAATTCAGTTATTATAGATTGAAGCATTCTGAAACAAATATGAAACTTCTTACTTGGATGACCTGAAATTAAAGCATATAATTAGCTAGTTACCCAATTGTAGCTAATTTCAAAATTGACCGTTGTGATGGAAATAGTAATAAACACCCAGACTGCCTTGAAAATTCAAAAATGTGATATTCTCAAGATCTGAACTTTAATATTATTGTATTATATGCTGTATGTTCATAACTGATAGGTAAATAAACTACAATTTCTAGCAATAGACCAAGTCTTTATGGAGAAGATCAGTTAGAAACATAGAAAAATAGGTGCAGGAGTAGGTCATTCGGCCCTTCGAGCCTGCACCATTCAATATGATCATGGCTGATCATCCAATTCAGTATCCTGTACCTGCCTTCTCTCCATACCCCCTGATCCCTTTAGCCACAAGGGCCACATCTAACTCCCTCTTAAATATAGCCAATGAACTGGCCTCAATTACCTTCTGTGGCAGAGAATTCCACAGATTCACCACTCTGTGTGAAAAATGTTTTCCTCATCTCGGTCCTAAAAGATTTCCCCCTTATCCTTAAACTGTGACCCCTTGTTCTGGACTTCCCCAGCATCGGGAACAATCTTCCTGCATCTAGCCTGTCCAACCCCTTAAGGTGACTTCGATAGGCTGGGTGAGTGGGCAAATGCATGGCAGATGCAGTAGAATGTAAATAAATGTGAGGTTATCCACTTTGGTGGCAAAAACAGGAAAGTAGACTATTATCTGAATGGTGACCGATTAGGAAAAGGGGAGATGCAACGAGACCTGGGTGTCATGGTACACCAGTCATTAAAAGTAGGCATGCAGGTGCAGCAGGCAGTGAAGAAGGCGAATGGCATGTTAGCATTCATAGCAAAAGGATTTGAGTAATGGAGCAGGGAGGTTCTACTGCAGTTGTACAGGGTCTTGGTGAGACCACACCTTGAGTATTGTGTACACTTTTGGTCT
Organism: Leucoraja erinaceus; assembly: GCF_028641065.1. Taxonomy (NCBI): domain Eukaryota; kingdom Metazoa; phylum Chordata; class Chondrichthyes; order Rajiformes; family Rajidae; genus Leucoraja; species Leucoraja erinaceus. The sequence continues at coordinate 51,879,010 of NC_073381.1, forward strand.
CCTAATCTGAGGAAAGACATTCTTGCCATAGAGGGAGTACAGAGAAGATTCACCAGACTGATTCCTGGGATGTCAGGACTTTCATATGAAGAAAGACTGGACAGACTACTCCTGCACCTATTTTCTATGTTTCTATGTATGTGGGCCTAAAGAACATTTCCGCATCATAAGATTAAAACAAAGAATGGAAAGGCGAACAATTTTTCTTCTTCAGCTAGCAGCCCGAGGAAATTCCTTTCTGACGACCAATACAAGCCTGCATTTTAATCCCCCCCCCAAAAGCCTCCAGAATCGCAAGCACTGGCAGTAGCAGATTTGTAGCACCGCTGATGGAAGGTTTTGTAACATCGCTATCATTTGTCCCTCAATGGGATGAAATTCTAACTTGCAGCATCACACAGATATATAAACATAATGCTTAATTAACAACAAAAAGGTTATATATTTTGTACTCTCCATCATATCATTACCTTTCCTAATGTCATATACTTCTATCAGGTCTCTCCACATCCTCTGGTGTTCCAGAGAAAATAATCCAAATTTGTTACAAGCTTGTAGAGTAGCAACTCTTCATTGACCATTTCTAAAGACGAGAGTTCGAAGACGACTATTGTCTCCAATTATAGTTTATGACAAATCATCATTTGTACTTTGAGTCAAGATCCTGGTATTATCAACCTAAATTTTATATTAGACCACTTACTGCAAGAGAGGCAAAGGTTCAAGTTGGCAAACTTCTATATCAAATGTCCTACAGCTGATATCAATTTGAAATACTTAGGGGCAAGTCCAGATGACTTGACATGAATAAAAGCTCAGTACCCTATGTGATAAATGTCCAATGAAAATGTAATCTGTCTTTGTTCACAGACTTCAGTTGACATGGCATAAATTCCTTGGCTCTGCTAAATAGATGTGGTGTGATGCGGGTAAAAAAAAAACAGGTCAAGTTAACTTTTATGATACACCTTGTCCTACTTTGACATATGTTTACAATAACACAACATAGGCATGTGTGTGACAGAGCTCCTTGGTGCAGGAAATGTATTGAAACCGAATTTGCAGATTCCTGATGCAGATTATAAATTGGAGCTTGCTCAACAAAACTGCACATATTTTGATCCACTGTGACTGAAAATGCGATTTCCTAGCACAACGCAAAAAAATTAGGAGCAAAGGTAGGCCATCTAATCCCTCAAGTCTGCTCAAAATTTAATACGATCAAGACTGATGAGGCCCAAGCCTCAACTATGCCCTTTCTACATAGCTGCTAATTCCCCATTCTATGTATAAACCATGCTTATGTATTTCCATTGATTTAACCTATTGGGTCACACCTGGAACATACTTGTGTCACCATTTCTTTGATAGCAGATTGTAATGCTCAAGGTTTGTACAGGCTCACCACTCTTGAGAGAAATTACTGTGCACTCTGGGTATACATAACTGCCCTCTTTCATTGTAAATATATCCCCCTTGTTTGAGACTCCCTTTAACAAAGGCACATCAATATTAACCTGTGTGCCTACTTGGCATCTTAATTGTTTCAATAGGATTATTCTTCATTCTAATAAATTTCTTAAGCATACAGGTCCAACTTCTTCCACAGTGTGTGATAACGCGATCTTCTCATCCTTTGAATTACCTGAGAGAATCTCTTTTGGACTACCTTCAATGCAAGAGCATCTTCTTAAATGAGGGATCCAAAACTGCACTCCAGGTATGGCCTTGGCAATAACTTACAATTGTATAAATATTTCGGCACTCCAGCCCCTTTGCAATAAAGTCCTATGTTTCATTTGCCTTTCCAAATTTTTATTGGACTAGCTTTTTATGTCTCATGACCGAGAACATTCCCACTCCCTTCATTTGAATTCCTTATAAATATGTAATATGCTTTTTGATTAGCAGATAACTTTATCTTTAGGCTTCTGTGTATGTGTGAAAAGAAAAACTCAGAAGCATCAATAAATCTAAAGTCCAATTGACTTTATAAAATGTGCTACTTAAAACTTTGCCAAGTACAAGGTTGCCCAATGGCATTGCATAACCCAATGCAACCCAGCATAAAAGATATATAGGGAGGTTACATTTTATTTAAAAGTATAATCATATCCCCAATGTAATGGGTGAGGATTCCCATGCCGAGATCGCCACTGGGGACCTCGCTTACTGCTGGACCTCCGTGGCTCATGATGTTTGGGATCAGCACCCATAGAGATCCCACGGCTTTGGGAGCAATTACAGCCAAGGGTGGGCGAAGCTCTGTCAGATCACTCCATATTCATGAGGCCCAGCATTGAGGGCAGGGTCGTGGACATCACTGACAATGGGAAGGTTGTCATGAAGGGCCGAATGGCCTACTCCTGCACCTATTTTCTATTTTTTTCCTATGAAAGGCTGAAAAAAAGATTCACTGGGATGTTATTGGGACTCACAGACATGAATTATAAGGATAGTTTGGATAACCTGTGACTTTTTTTTGGAGCATAATAAGCTGAGGGGTAACATTGAAGCATATAAAATCGTGAGTGGCATGGATAAAGTGAACACTCGTTTTTTAGAGTAGTATATTCTAAACTAGAAGTTTGAAGCAAGAGGGGTGAGTTTTGAGAAGATCTCAGGGCAACTTTATCATTCAGGATGATCCATGTAATGAGTTGTAGCGGCAGATACAATTATGACTTTCAAAAGTCATTTGGACAGATATATGGACAGGGAACCTTTTGGGGGATAGGGGCAAAGTGTGTGCAAATGGGACTAGACCAAAGTGCCTACTTGGTCAACATGGACAAGTTGTGCTAAAGAACCTGTTTCCATTGCTGTATGCTGTAGCCTATGACTAGCAGGCTGAATACTTTTACCTCTTTCCTGGGACCTCAGAGGTCAGCCTTCTGAACTTCTGTTTGTCTGTTCTTGACCTTTGGAGCTTATTTCTTCCTATATTTTTGCTCCCAATCCAGTCAGTTCCGACCTACATTCACTTCAGTGCCCTTCACTATTTCAAAGATTTCTAGTTCTCTGACATAACCACTCAGTCATTTGCACATGGCAAACCATCCATATTTGCCATGTTTCTTTGAGGTGGTCTGAGGACTATTTGCTTCGATTTACATCTCCTGATTATTTGCAGTTAACAAGTCTTCACTATTTCTCAGCTAGTAACATCGCCATTTGGATTACAGATTCTCTTGGTCTCAACTCTTATCACGTACTTTTTCTTTGCTCTCTTATCCCCACCCGTCCTTCTCTGAAACTTAATGTATGTTCCATTTCTAACTTTTACCAGCTTTGATGAAAAATCATCAGCCTGAAACATGAACTGCTTTTTACTCTATTGATGCTGGCTGGCCAGCTGAGTATTTCCAGCACTTTCTGTAGCTATTTGCTTTCAACCACCTTCTAGAGCAGCGTTTCCCAACCTTTTTACCCTTGCGGAACCCTTGAAATAAATGTTCGTCTCGGGGAACCCCTAACGATTATTATTTCTTTATTAATCTCTTTCTTTCGCTTTCATAAACTTAAAGTTCATAAGGCAAACATAATATATTTTTTCTGATAACTGGTTTAAGCAAAAAATAACACGTTTTTCTCAAGTTTATTGACAATGGAAAAAAAACTGAAATCAAAGTGTTCAAGAGACCTCATAAGGTTTTCATTCACAAAAAAATCAACCAAATCTGTAAACACAAAAGTACACATAAATAACACATAAACAGACGAAAACAGATAATAACTAACACAATAACTTAATCGTTTATTGACAGTTGAAAAGACATAAGATAAATCAAGGCAATGTGTCATATGAACATGCTGTACATGTATAATATAATCATGAATATGAAATTAAACACAATAACTCAAAAATGCATTTACATATGATTAGCCTATATATCCCTATTTCTCTCAGAACCCCGAGTGACCTCTCACAGAACCTTGGGGAACCCTGGTTGGAAACACTGTTCTCGAGAATAAACCAGTCCTAATTATCCATTGCACTCCATTGTCAAGCTAAACGTGTTCTCACTTTGCACAACTTCTCCTTTGACTCTACTCACTTCCTTCAAATAAAAGGTGTTGCTACGGGAACAGTTTGAGTCTTGGCTAAACCGTTCCTTTCTTGGGATTTGTGGAACGTGCTTTGACCTGCTCCTACATAGGTCCCCACCTGCACCTCTTTCTCTGCTTTGTTAATAATTGTAGTTTCTTGTCTTCAATCTCACCCGAAAATCTCAACATTCCCACACTTGCATCACCTTCTCTGTTTCTATTTCTGAGAACAGGCTAGTCACCAATATCCACAAGACGCCCACAGACTCTCATCCCATGTTTAGCTCGGACTAAAACAGTTCCCATAGCAACGTGTTTTATGTGAAGAAAATGAGTGGAGTCACAACAGAAGTTATTCAGTGTGCAAACCAGTTTAGCTTGGCAATAACTTTGTGCTTCACTAGGTCTTCCTTCTACCCCATTAGATTAAAGAAACCCTTTGCATTCTCCCAATTTCTCTCCCATTTGCACTATTAATGCCATTTTCCATAATGAGAGTACAGTACTAAATATTGTAAAAAGGTCTGGCAAATTTACAATCATCTTGTGTTCAATGTCCCAGTACACGGTCCCAATGTCCCAGTACACGGTCCCAATGTCCCAGTACACGGTCCCAATGTCCCAGTACACGGTCCTCATTAAGAATATTTTACTTGTTTTATTATTTAGTCCAAATTTTCCATATCTTTAGAATGCAAATCTACTTGAGGACTCAATCCTTCCCTTCTTGAATGACAAGATTCTTCCTCAGACCAATGAAGGAAATAAAAACGTTTCTATGACCTTCCACCAAGGTGCCCAGTATATCATTCTCCAATCATTCATTTCACTTCCACTTTTGTACTTCTGATCTCTGTCAGCAGAGATTTATTCACTGTCAAGTGTGACTATTCCCATTAGAAGCACTGACATTTGAAAACATTGCGAATGTGTGAGCAAGCAGATATTGTGCTTGTGAAGGTTATTTTACAGTCTCTTGGACAGCTTCAGTTGGTCAATCACTTTTGGATGTTTGTTCACTAACCATGCCCACTTATTTGTGCATTGTAGTCTTTTGGTACTCTCCATCCAGTTCCACTTTCCTCCTCCTCATCTGCTTGTTTAGTTGAGTTTGAAACTGTTCCAGTCCAGGCTTCTTTATTTTTCTCCCTCTCCAGGGTGAAATACATGCTTCATATTGTTGTTAAAAGTGATATTTTGTCCAAGTATATTTTCCTTTAAGTAGGAAATCACCAAGTATTAGAGATGCATACTGAACCCTTCCAATAAACAAACATAAATCTGAAATGGGTATAAAAAGAACTGAATGTTGGAAATCTGAAACCTGACAAAGGTCTCAGTCTTCAGATGTCAACTGACTGAGCTGATGACCATTTCCAACATTTTCTATAAACAAAGAACTGCAGATGCTGGTTAATACACAAAAGGACGCAAAGCGCTGGAGTAACTGCAGGTCAAGCAGCAACTCTGGAGAACATGAACAGGTGACATTTCGGGTCAAGACCTGAAGACTGAAAAAGGATCTCAACCCAAAATATCACCAGTCCATGTTCTCCGGGGATGTTGTGTGACATGCTGAGTTACTCCAGGACTTTTTAAAAATTAAACAGCAAAATACCTTCTGGGGTTATAAGCTTTTCTTTGACATTAACATTTATCAGAATTTAACAAAACATTGGTAGACTTGCACCAGCACAGTATTGAAGCCACTAGCGACAATCTGGATCTTGTATAATGGTTTCAAGGAGAAGCTTAAAAACATCTGAATTTCAATGAAAAACACTGCTTCATAGAATTGTGAGAACAAATATTCTTGTGTGCTCAGGAATTTCCTGTGTACTTCTCAAAAACAATCCTTCAAAGCAATGTTGAAACTAATAGAGGTGCTACATGTCTTTTGTAAGAATCCCCTTACATTCAATACCTTCTGGATTATACCCAAGCTTTTTAAAAGGAAAAGATTGGCTTGCTCTCCAATAGAAAATAGTTGCAGGAGGAGGCCATTCGGCCCTTCGAGCCAGATAGAGATAGAGATGGGATTTTTACTACATCATTTATATCCAAATCTGGTGAATGCACTTTTAATGGAATCATTAGCAAATATAAATAACTGAGGAAACCAGGTGTCGGCCGGTTCCGCTGTCCGGTCCTGGCGGCTGCTCACAGCCATCCGACCTACTGTGAGTTGCTGGCATGATCCTTCTTCGCAACGCTCCTGCCCTCCCCGCAACTTTACGGCCGGCAGGCCCAGCCAAGTTTGCTCAAAGGAACTCTTCCCCCCCCCCCCCCCCCCCCCCCCCCCCCCCCCTCTTTTATCCACCCCCCCCCCCGCCGCGGCAGTGCTGTCCTTTTACAGCCGCTGTACTGAGTGATAGCCTCGTCTATCGTTCTTGGCTAACAATCTAACCTTCGGCCTCCCAAGACGCAGGTAAATTTTGAGGCCTTATTTTTGTTTAAAAAATAGCGTCTTCTCCACCGGAAATACGGCAAATCTAACTCTGTCTCAACGAATTAGCCTCAACTGCCCTCTGTGGCAGAGAATTCCATAGATTCACAACTCTCTGGGTGAAAAGGTTTTTCCTCATCTCTGTCTTAAATGGTCTACCCCTTATTCTTAAATTATGACCCCTGGTTCTGAACTATCCCAACATCGGGAACATTATTCCTACATCTAGCCTGTTCAATCTTCTAAGAATTTTATTTATTCCTATAAGATGCCCTCACATCCTTATAAATTCCAGTGAATACAAGCAGGGTATGAAATCGCTATCCAACCATGGTGGACACAAATTCTTGGTGGACGCATGCACACTCTCTCACACACACACTCACACGCACACACTCATACGCACACACACTCGCGCGCACACTCACACGCACATGCTCACACTCTCACTCACACACTCACACTCACATGCACACATTCACACTCTCACTTTCACGCACACACACTCACACACACACTCACACGCACACACACTCGCATGTGCACAGACACTCTACACACTCACACGCACACACTCGGTCACATGCACACACTCGCATGCACACTCTCACACACTCACACACTCACGCGCGCGTGCACACACACACTCGGTCACACGCACACACTCGCATGCACACTCTCACACGCGCACATGCACACACATTCGCACACACTCACACGCACACTCACGCGCGCACACACTCTCATGCGCACACACACGCGGCTTCGGCCGTGGGCCCTGTAGATGATAACATCGGGAGCTGACCTGGTTGGTGACCGACTCCGAACTCCAGCAACAGCAGTTTCATCCGCCCCGAATCATGGGGCTTCAATCGGCCCGTTCGTGGGGCCTTTCATCACCTAGCGAGGCTTAAAACTAGCCGCGGGATCTTCCATCGGTCAGCGGGGGCTTCAACATCTGGAGCCTCGATCGTCTCAATGTAGCAATTTGACTGTGGAGCGATGGAAGATCCCACGGCCGATTTTAAGCTGCGCCGGGTGATGAAAGGCCCCACGAACGGGCCGAATCAAACTATGCTCTATGATCAGGAAGTCTCGCTCCTCCAATTACTGCGCTCTATCCTCAGTCCCGCCCCCTACGTCTGCCTCTGACTGACACCTACCTCCTCCACTCACTGCTCTGAATTATCATGTTCCCCACTGCCTGCTGACCAATGTCTCTCTTGTCCAATCGGCTCCCTCAATCATCAGTCCCACCCCCACTGTCTCGCGGAAAGCGAAGATATCTCATAGATATTTTTTCACCGAATTTCAAAATCCGGATTACAAAACATGCGGGGGCTTGTCCCCCACCTCTCAAAACATGCGGGGGATGTGGCCACCCCGTCCCCCCCCTGGGATTTCTGCCCATGAATAGAAGCACAGTCGACCCATTCTTTCACCATATGTCAGTCCTGCCATCCCGGGAATAACCCTGCTGAACCTACGCTGCACTCCCTCAATAGCAACAATGTCCTTCCTCAAATTGGGAGACCAAAATTTGCACACAATACTCGAGGTGCGGTCTCACCAGACCCCTGTACAACTGCAGTAGGACCTCCTTGCTCCTAAACTCAAATCCTCTCGCAATGAAGACCAACATGCCATTAGCTTTCTTCACTGCCTGCTGTACCTGCATGCTTACTTTCAGTGACTGATGTACAAGCACGCCCAGGACTCTTGGCACCTCCCCTTTTCCTAATCTGAAACTATTCAGATAATAATCTGCCTTCCTGGTCTTGCCACCAAAGTGGATAATCTCACATTTATCCACATACTGCATCTGCCATGCATATGCCCACTCAACCAACCTATCCAAGTCGCCCTGCAGCCTCATAGCATCCTCATCACAGCTTACACTGCCACCCAGCTTTGTGTCATCCGCAAACTAGGAGATGTCACTTTTAATTACCTCACTAAATCATAAAAATATATTGTAAATAACTGGGGTCCCAACACCGAGCCCTGCGGCACCCCACTGGTCACTGCCTGCCATTCTGAAAAGGACCCGTTAATTCCTACTCTTTGGTTCCTGTCTGCCAACTAGTTCTCTATCCATGCCAATACCCTAACCCCAATACCATGTGCTCTAATTTTGCACACTGATCTCTTGTGTGGGACTTTATCAAAGGCTTTTTGAAAGTCCAGATACACCACATCCACTGGCTCTCCCTTATCCATTCTATTTGTTACATCCTCAAAAAATTCCAGAAGATTAGTCGAGCTTAATTTCCACTTCATGCTGACTTTGACCAATCCCATTCCAAGCAATAATTTTGGTTGATTGATTAAAAAATACGAAATGAATCAGGCCCCTTGGCCCACCGAGTCTACTTGGATCAATGATCACCTGTTCATACTAGTTTTATATTATCACACCTGCATCCACTCCCTATAAATTAGGGGCAATTTACACAGAGGCCAACTACCAATACGATACGATACAATAGAACTTTATTTATCCCAGGAGGGAAATTGGTCTGCCAACAGTCATAAAACACAACAAGACACAAACTCTCAAATCTTTTGGATGTGGGAGAAAACCAGAGCACCTGGAGGAAATCTACATGATCATAGGGAAAATGCATCCAAGGTCAGAATGGAACCCGGGTCTCTGGCATTGAGGCAGAGCGTTACCAGCTGTGCCACTGTGCTACCCTTTGTTGCCAATTCACACTGATTGTATTTTGCCAATGAGTAAGTCGAGTATCCAACCGCAAAGGGACAAGTAGAGACCTAGTTCCTCGCGTTTGATGCTATGTTTTGAGGAGAGGGTGGTGTGGAATACGGAGCAATAGTTGAACAACAGTCTGCTGTCTATGTTCTTATTGCCCAAGTGGGGCAATGGGGATACTGAGATCACGTTGCTGTTGATCTGTTGTCGCATTAGGTGCATTCAGGCCACCAGGCTATTTCCGTTGTCGCTACAGATCGTATCCTCATTGAGATTTGTCGCCTTGCCAAGTGAGAGATGTTTGCACTATCTCATGATCCCAATATTGATGCCAGCTGGACTTTATTATTCTGTAGGGCCACCAGTGGCAGATGGGATGAAGAAGAGTTTAGAGATACAGCGCGGAAGCAAGTCCGCACTGACCAGCGATCCCCACACATTAACACTATCCTACATGATGAACGAAGGGAATTTTACATTTATACCAGGCCATTTAACCTACAAACCTGTACGTCTTTAGATGGTGGGAGGAAACCAAAGATCTTGGAAAAACCCATGTAGGTAACGAGGAGAATGTTCAAACTCTGTACAGACGTCACGTAGTCGGGATCAAACCCAGGTCTCTGGTGCTTAAAGGTAGTAACTCCACTGCCGCTCATGGTTCAAGATACGGAGAGGTTCTCGGCAAGGAATGATTCAAAAAGTCTTCAATAGCATAACATTTGGAGAAAAGCTCTGGCTTCAGCGGCTATGTAAATAGAAGACACCCGCACAATAAATAAGAATACAAGAAATAGGAACAGGATTCAGATATTCAGCCTGCTCCACCATTCATCAAGACCACGCCAGATCCACTAAATCAGTATCATTTTCCTGCATCTCTTTGTTCCCTTAGTATTCAGGAAACCATCCATCTCTCTTGAATGAACTCAAGGACTGAGCCTTGTCACAGCGCTCTCCTTCTGATGCTGCTCTGATCCCAATCATTGCAAGCAAACATAGTTCCCAATGGACATCAGCACTACTCAACCTTACACCATTTCACAAATATATTACTCTTCTGTTGCACTCACAAAAGTGGATGAACTTTCTCCACGTTATTTTCCATCAACCATATTCATCCACACTCGCTCAACTTGTCCTTAATCCACTTGAAGCCCCTTAGCATCCTCCTCCACATTCACAATCCCACCTGGTTCAGAATCATCATCAAATTTGGAAATATGATATTTGTTCTGTTCAGCCAAATCATTGATGTAGATTGTGAATAAGTGAGGCCCAAACCTCTAAACCTGTAGTACTTCACCAGTGGCCCCAGAACATATGGCCTTGCCACTGATCCCAGCCACCAACATCAAGATTTTGTGGATTTGAATGCTCACTGGAGTCCCCACACTAACGATGAAATGCATGGGATTTAATCACAAACCAGGCCACACAGGCCCGTGAAGTGGAGGATTGGAGGGATGTGATATCTGAAAGGCCTCCAACTAAAATTCTGCACAGTCAGCAGATGCGTGATGGTTGCCAGATACCCATGTCAGGCCAAGGGTGACTATCAACAGTGCAGTCTGAGTTTAGTTTATGTCATATGTACCAAGGTACAGTGAAAAGCTTTTGTTGCATGCTAAACAGTCAGTGGAAAAATAATACATGATTACAATTATGTTCCCATAATTAAAGGGAATTACGCGAATAATGTTCAGTGCAAGATAAAGTCTGATCCAAGATAGTTCGATAGTCTTCTGGATACATTTTGCTCACCTGGAGTAGGAAAGACTTAGAAAAGATGCCTCAAGCGCAGGAGACACTACATAATTTCTCCTGACTGTGAAACCTTGCCATGAGTAAGATTAAAACATAATGGAAGAGGACCTAATGAAGGGTCATAGAGTCATGCAGCATGGAAGCAGGCTCATCAACACAACCTGCCCACACTGACTAACATGCACACACTGACCAACATGCCCACACTGACCAACATGCCCACACTGACCAACATGCCCACACTGACCAACATGCCCACACTGACCAACATGCCCACACTGACAACATGCCCACACTGACCAACATGCCCACACTGACCAACATGCCCACACTGACCAACATGCCCCATCTACACTAGTCCCACACTGACCAACATGCCCACACTGACCAAAATGTTGTGTCTTGGGTCTATGTGTTTTGTAATGTATGGCTGCACACCTCAAGGGGTCCAAATGACAATTAAATGTATCTTGTACACTGGCCAACCATGCCCCCACCTCCCCCCCCCCCCCCCCCCCCCCCCCCCCTCTCTACTAGTCCCACCTGCCTGTCTTTGGCCCATATGCTTCTATACCTGTCCTATCCAAGTACCTGTCTCAATGTTTTTTAAATGTTGTGATAGTCCCAGAACTACCTCCTCTGGCAGCTCGGTTCATACACCTACTACCCTATGTGTAAAAAAGTTGCACCTTTCCTCTAGTTCCTATTAAATCTTTCCCTCCTCAGCTTAAACCCGTGTCCTCAGGTTGTTGATTCCACTACTCTGGGTAAAAGACTGTACAGTTACACTATGTATTCCTCTCATGATCTTGTACTCTATAAGACAAATCCTCATCCTCCTGCGTCCCAAGGTCCTCGATTCTCTTCTTCCTCCACTTCATTGGCCAATGCACAAAGGTAGCCAAACAAACTGGTGTTTGCTCCTGCAATGGTGTCATGGGCATTGCCATTATTGACTAGGAGGAGCAGACATAGAAACATAGAAACAAAGAAAATAGGTGCAGGAGCTATTCGGCCCTTCGAGCCTGCACCGCCACTCAATATGATCATGGCTGATAATCCAACTCGGTATCCCATCCCTGCCTTCTCTCCATACCCCCTGATCCCTTTAGCTACAAGGGTCACATCTAACTCCCTCTTAAATATAGCCAATGAACTGGCCTCAACTACCTTCTGTGGCAGAGAATTCCAGAGATTCACCACTCTCTGTGTGAAAAATGTTTTCCTCATCTCGGTCCTAAAAGATTTCCCCCTTATTCTTAAACTGTGACCCCTTGTTCTGGACTTCCCCAACATCGGGAACAATGTTCCTGCATCTAGCCTGTCCAACCCCTTAAGAATTTTGTACGTTTCTATAAGATCCCCTCTCAATCTTCTAAATTCAAGCGAGTACAAGCCAAGTCTATCCATTCTTTCTTCTTATGAAAGTCCTGACATCCCAGGAATCAGTCTGGTGAACCTTCTCTGTACACCCTCTATGGCAAGAATGTCTTTCCTCAGATTATGAGACCAAAACTGTACGCAATACTCCTGGTGTGGTCTCACCAATACCCTGTACAACTGCAGTAGAACCTCCCTGCTCCTATACTCAAATCCTTTTGATATGAATGCTAACATGCCATTCGCTTTCTTCACTGCCTGCTGCACCTGCATGCCTACTTTCAATGACTGGTGTACCACGACACCCAGGTCTCGTTGCATCTCCCCCTTTCCTAATCGGCCACCATTCAGATAATAGTCTACTTTCCTGTTTTTGCCACCAAAGTGAATAACCTCACATTTATCCACATTATACTGCATCTGCCATGCATTTTCCCATTCACCCAGCCTATCCAAGTCACCCTGCAGCCTCCTAGCATCCTCCTCACAGCTAACACTGCCCCCCAGCTTCGTGTCATCTGCAAACTTGGAGATGTTGCGTTCAATTCCCTCGTCCAAATCATTAATATATATTGTAAATAGCTGGAGGCCCAGCACTGAGCCTTGCGGTACCCCACTAGTCACTGCCTGCCATTGTGAAAAGGACCCATTTACTCCTATTCTTTGCTTCCTGTCTGCCAGCCAGTTCTCTATCCACATCAATACTGAACCCCCAATACAGTGTGTTTTAAGTTTGTATACTTATCTCTTATGTGGGACCTTGGCGAAAGCCTTCTGAAAGTCCAGATACAACACATCCACTGGTTCTCCCTTATCAACTCTACTAGTTACATCCTCGAAAAATTCTATAAGATTCGTCAGACATGATTTACCTTTCATAAATCCATGCTGACTTTGTCCAATTATTTCACCACTTTCCAAATGTGCTGCTATCCCATCTTTAATAACTGACTCTAGCAGTTTCCGCACTACCGATGTTAGACTAACTGGTCTGTAATTCCCCGTTTTCTCTCTCCCTCCATTTTTAAAAAGTGAGGTTACATTAGCTACCCTCCTATTATTATTATTATTATTATTATTATTATTATTATTAAAGCTTTATTTCAGACACAGGTCCATATACACATCAAACAGTACAAAGAATTACAAAGATACATTAAGAAATTGCATATTAGCCTAAAATATATACAAGCTATTGCACCAATGCCATCTTAGCCTAGAAGTGAATCTATAGCAGCTTTTCAGAGGGCTGACTAAGGCTTCAATTATGTGGTTCTCTGACTTGTCCAGGCGACACATAAAACTAAACATCAGCTGTCTTAAGAGTGCCTCACAGGTTGGCACCCTAGTGGACACAAACAATTGACTGGCACTATGCAACACTGTAACACTATAGTCAGAGTCAGAGTCAGAGTCAATTTAATTGTCATTTGGACCCCTTGAGGTTCAAACGAAATGCCGTTTCTGCAGCCATACATTACAAACAAATAGACCCCAGACACAACATAATTTACATTTTACATAAACATCCATCACATTGCTGTGATGGAAGGCCAAAAAAAAACTTATCTCTCCACTGCACCCCCCCCCCCCCCCCCCGATGTCAGAGTCAAAGTCATAGCCCCCGGCTGGCGATGGCGATTGTCCCGCGGCCACTAAAGCCACGCCGGGTGGTGCGAGGTCGCACACCGGGTCTTGATGTTGGAGCCCCCAGGTGTGCGCTCGCAGAGTCCCGCGGCCATTCCAAGCCGCATGGGGCGGTGATGTCAGGCCCCGCTCCAGGAGCACTTCAACCCCGCAACTTGGGCGGGAGAAGTCGCCGTTGCAGGAGCCCTGAAAAGCGGTCTCCCTCCAGGGACCCGCGGGCTCCCCGGTGCCGCCGTCCGCCAGACCCGCAGTTGCAGCCTCCGAATCTCCGGGGGTCAGGCCGCAGCAGCAGCAGCAGCAGCGCCCTCCACCGCTCCACCCGCTCCGGACTCGGCCAGCCCCGCGACGGTGACGGTGAGTCGTCGGCACCAGAGCCCCCGGTCTTCTTCTGTTGGAGGCCGCTCCTCGTTGCAGCCCCAACGACAGCGGAGACCCGACAAGAAAAGGTCTCCCGTGCAGGGAGAGATTTAAAAGTTGCCCCCTCCCTCCCACCCCCCCCCCCCCCCCCCCCCACACACACACACACACCCCAACATAAAAATAACAAAAACTACATAGAAACATAGACAAAAAATAATAAAAACGCGGACGGGCTGCAGAGGCCGCTGTTGACGAGAGTCGCGCCGCCTACCGGACACTGCCACCTAGGGACACGAAGTAGCAACCTCATTGCATCATTGTATGCTACCTTAAGCCTCTGCATACTCTTTTTCTTATACTTAGACCACAATTGATGTAGGTTCTGAACAGGGAACACTTCACATGGTCAGAGCACATATAAAACCTCCTTATAAGCATGTTGGCTTGAAGATAAATTTTACAGCGCTGTCGGTAGAGGTCTTTGTGATCCTTCCAGTCATCAGATATGACATGACCTAAGTATTTAATTTCCTCACACACTGCAAGAGGACTGTCTGACAAATAAAAGGTCGGAAAAGTTGATTCCCTGTCCTCAGCAATTCTAACCACCATTATGCGGCTTTTCTTAGCGTTATACTTTATGTCATAATCAAGGCCATACTGAGAGCACACCTTCAGCATCTGCTGCAGCCCAGCACTATATGGACAGAGCAGGACCAGGTCGTCTGCATACATCAGATGATTAACATTAGTGTTGCCCACAAGACAGACAGTTTTTAACCTATTTAACTGATTTGACAATTGGTCCATATAAACATTAAATAAAATAGGAGACAAAATTCCTCCTTGCCGCACTCCGGTACTAACACTGAATGGAGCAGATACAACATTGTCCCATTTAACCTGAAACGTTTGATGGGCATACCAAAACACTAAAATTCTCACTAAGAATTTAGGGGCACTTCTATTTAGCAATTTTACAAACAATTGTTCATGATTAATTCTATCAAATGCCTTGGACGCATCAATAAAACATAAAAATACAGATGAATTCAGGCTCGAGTACCTGAACACAATCTCTTTAAGAGCATAGATACACAGGTCAGTTCCATGCTTTCTTTTGAACCCAAACTGATTGTCATTAGTAAGGACATACATTTCTAGCTTTGTCAACAGTATTCTCTCCAGTACTTTAGATAAGATACTGGCTAATGCAATAGGTCGGTAATTATCAATACTGTTGAGCCTACCAGCCTTATCTTTAATCACAGGCACTAACATTACAGACATAATATCATTTGGCAAGACACCATGAACCAAACAACCATTAAAGCACATGGAAAGCAAGGGGCAGAGCTTATAGCTGGCATATTTTAGATGTTCTGCAGTAATGTTAGGTACTACTCAGGTACTACTCCAGAATCTAAAGAGTTTTGAAAAATTATCACTAATGCATCCACTATTTCTGGGGCTACTTCCTTAAATACTCTGGGATGCAGCCTATCTGACCCTGGGGATTTATCGGCCTTTAATCCATTCAATTTACCTAACACCACTTCCCGGTTAACCTGGATGTCACTCAGTTCCTCCATCTCATTTGACCCCCGATCCCCTGCTATTTCCAGCAGATTATTTATGTCTTCCTTAGTGAAGACAGAACCAAAGTAGTTATTCAATTGGTCTGCCATGACCTTGTTCCCCATGATTAATTCGCCTGTTTCTGACTGCAAGAGACCTACATTTGTTTTAATTAAACTTTTTCTCTTCACATATCTATAAAACCTTTTGCAGTCATTTTTTATGTTCCCTGGCAGTTTTCTGTCATAATCTATTTTCCCTTTCCTAATTAAGCCCTTTGTCCTCCTCTGCTGGACTCTGAATTTCTCCCAGTCATCTGGTAGGCTGCTTTGGCTAATTTGTATGCTTCATCTTTTTTTTTGATACTATCCCTGATTTCCCTTGTTATCCAAGGATGCACTACCTTCCCTGATTTATGCTTTTGCCAAACTGGGATGAACAATTGTTGCAGCTCATCCATGCAATCTTTAAACGCTTTCCATTGCATATCCACCGTCAACCCTTTAAGAATCAATTGCCAGTCTATCTTGGCCAATTCACGTCTCATACCCTCAAAGTTACCTTTCTTTAAGTTCAGAACCTTTGTTTCTGAATTAACATTGTCACTCTCCATCCTAATGAAGAACTCAACCATATTATGGTCACTCTTGCCCAAGAGGCCACGCACAACAAGACTGTTAACTAACCCTTCCTCATTACTCAATACCCAGTGTAGAATAGCTTCTCTCGTTGGTTCCACTACATGTTGGTTTAGAAAACTATCCCGCATACATTCCAAGAAATTCTCTTCCTCAGCACCCTTGCCAATTTGATTCACCCAATCTTTATGTAGATTGAAGTCGCCCATTATAACTGTTTTGCCTGTCGCACGCATTTCTAATTTCCTGTTTGATACCATCTCCAACTTCACTACTACTGTTAGGTGGCCTGTACACAACACCCACCAGCGTTTTCTGCCCCTTAGTGTTTCGCAGCTCTACCCATATCGATTCCACCCTCCTCCAAACTGGATGTCAGCTCCCCCTTTCCCTGGAGCCATGTCTCCGCGATCCCATAATCTGCTCTCTGCACATTCAACCATCCACATTACAAATGCGCATACCCCACCTTCAGGCTCCTTTACCCCTTACACATTATGGTGAAAAGTGTCTTTTTGATTTTTGCCCTCCTGAATGCCATTTTAATATCCCTATTGCTATGCCTTCGGTCTCTACGCCACACATTGCTGGTTTAACTCCATCCCCACTATCCCATTTGACTGTTTAAAACAATGCAAACCTGCCTGCCAGAATTCCCCCAAACTTTGTACAGTTTCCTTTTGTACAGTTCCCCTTACTCCAAACAGATCCCAGTGATCTAAGAATTTAAATCCCTGCCCCGTGCACCAGTTCCTCAGCCACACATTCAGGTTCCGTATCTCCCTGTTCCTGCTCTCGCCAGCACGAGGAACTGGAAGCAAACCGGAGATAACAACCCTGGAGGTCCTGCTTTTCAGCATTTTTCCGAGCTCTCTGAAGTCACGCTGCAGAATATTCATCCCCTTCTTTCCGATATCGTTTGTGCCGACATGCACTACCACTACCGGCTGTTCACCTTCGCCCTTGAGGATTTTCTGCATTCTGTCCGTGACATCCTGGATCGTGGCACCAGGAAGGCAGCACACCATCCTCGAATCCCGTCTGTTGCTGCAGAAACCCCTGTCCGTACCTCTCACAATGGAGTCTCCCACTACAATGTTGTTGCCTGATGTTGACCTCTTTGGTTTTGGCTCAACAGCCCTTTTTGCTTCGCAAGCCAGTCCGCCGCTCGATGTAATAACATCTTCTGACCCGACAGCTTCTAAGTGGGTGATTATGCTGCTCAGCACCATGATATGCTTCGTCAAGATTCACACCATCCATTGACTTGATGCTGAGGCAATAGCGGAAGAAGAGGGGCACAGTGGTGCAGCTGGGAGAACTGCTGCCTCACAGCATCAGAGACATGGATTGATCCTGATCTTGGGTGCTCTAGTTTCCTCCCACATCCCAAAGATGTGCAGGTCTGTAGATTAATTGGCCTCTAAAAATTGCCTCTAGTGTATAAGGAGTGGATACTATAGAACAAGTGGGAAGGGGTGATTGATGGTCAGTGTGGACTTGATGGGTCAACAGGCCTGTCTCCCTGCTGTATCTTTCAATTCAAATTCTTGGGGACTAACGTGGGGCTACAAATTCCTCTCCCCCAGGCAATAATATGGCCTTACTCATGAAGAATGTGTACATCTGGAATTGGGTTTTCAGTCATTTAGTCATCATTTAGTTTAATGTCAAGTGCATCGAGGTCCAGTGAAAAGGTTTTGATACGTGCTAATCGGTCAGCAAAAAAACAATAAATTATTACATTTGAGCCATTTACAGTGTGTATAGTACATGATAATGAGAATAATATTCAGCACAATATAAAGTCAAGTCAAGTCAAGTTTATTTGTCACATACACATACAAGATGTGCAGTGAAATGAAAGTGGCAATGCTCGCGGACTTTTGTGCAAAAGACAAACAAAGTGTGGTAAGGTTTGATTAGACATGGTCCAGGGGTCTCCATTGAGGTAGAAATTAGCTCAGGATCGCTCTCTAGTTGTTGATAGAATGTTTCAGTAGCCTGATAACAGTTGGGAAGAGACAGTCCCTGAATCTGGAGGTGCGTTTTCACACTTCTGTACCTCTTGCCTGATGGGAGAAGGGAGAAGAGGGTGACCAGGTGAGACTCCTCCTCGATTATGCTGGTAGCCTTTCTGAGGCAGCATGGTGAAAATTGAGTGAATGGAAGGAAGGTTGTTTTGTGTGGTGGTCTGGTCTGTGTCCATAATTCTCCACAATTTCTTGCAGTCTTGGATGGAGCTGTTTCCAAACCTTGCTGTGATGCATCCCGGAAACATGCTTCCTACAGCACATCTATAGAAGACATCATAGAAACAGACCCTTCAGCTCACATGCTAAGACTATCAAGCACCCATTTACACTACTCCTTCACTGATATCATATTATTCTCTCCATACTGCTATCAGCTCTCTCCTCAATACCACCACCCATCTACACGGGTCATTTATAGTGGTCAATTAATGAACTAACTAGCAGATCTTTTCCCCTGACTAGTCTGAAGGAGGGTCTCGACCCGAAACGTCACCCATTCCATCTCTCCAGTGATGCTGCCTGTCCCAGCTGCGTTGCTTCAGCTTTTTGTGTATCTTCAACAGATCTTTGAGACGTGGAAGTAAACTAGAGTTACTTGAAGGAACCCATGCGAACACAGGGAGAGCATGCAAACAGAGCCAGAGGTCTGGACCAGTTCACCTGATGAATGATGGCCCTTGAAACCTGATGGACATCATCTTTAATTCTAAAGCACTGCTGCTGCCAACTAACCGTACACCCACCTGTCCATGTTAACGGTGATCTGTCCTAGGACATGAATTGTCTCTTGTATTATATAACATGCTCACCACTACTTCATTCCCGCAATTCACACTGGTGGATTTACATTTGGAACCTGACGATGGCTTCAATGGGACTGGACAAATTAAATGAAATCTACAAGGAGGACAATAAAAACATCGTAATTGAGGGAAAGGTAATTGAGGGAAAGTTGGCCACAAAATATCTTAATGCAGCAAACTAATATTTTCTCCTTTAAATATATAAACTGGTGAAGTTCCGCATTTACTGATCACTGCATTGGATGTTGGTTTCTGTTCCATCTGCAAGACTTAAAAATGCTCAGGGATCCCTCAACTGGTTGTTTCTGGAAGGAGTTTATGCCACTCGTTCTCGCCAACCAGGAATGTGCATTATGAGCTGCATGATGACAAGGTGTTACCCATCAGCAGCCAAAATCAACATTCAAATGTTCCAAAATGGGTACTGGGGAACAAAATGTTTTGCTGCAGGGAGAAGAAAATGTAATAAGTAAAATATTGCATTCCTGAAGATTTTGAAAGTTCACTTCAAGGGAAATATTGTTGCTTTTTAATCAGATACAATGAAACAGTGAAAATAAAAGCTTGCCATCTTCATCCCCCCCCCCCCCCCCCCCCCCCCCCCAACTTAGCTCACATTGTAACTATTATCAGCAAGTAATGTCTCAGACACAATTTGTACTCATAATTCACTTATCTACAGTTTAAACCCATTTGTAATTGCACTTAGAAACATGGAAACTGGCTGCAGGAGTAGGCCATTCGGCTCTTCGAGCCAGCAATATGATCATGGATGATCATCCAAAATCAGTACCCCGTTCCTGCTTTGTCTCCCATATCCCGTGATTCCATTAGGCCTAAGAGCTATATCTAACTCTCTTGAAAACATCCAGTGAATTGGCCTCCACTGCCTTCTGTGGCCGAGACGTCCACAGATTCACAACTCTCCGGGTGAAAAAGATTGTCCTCACCTCAGTGCTAAATGCCTACCCATTATTCTTAAACTGTGACCCTTGTTTCTGGACTTTCCCAAAATGGGGAACATTTTTCCTGCATTTATCCTGTCCAATCCCCTAAGGATTTTATGTTTCCGTAAGCTACCCCTCTCCTCCTAAATTCCAGTGAATACGAGCCCAGTCGACCCATTCTTTCATCATATGTCAGTTCCACCATTCTGGGAATTAAGCTGGTGAACCTACGCTGCACTCCCTCAATAGCAAGAATGTCCTTCCTCAAATTAGGAGACCAAAACTGCACACAATACACCAGGTGCGGTTTCCCAGGGTCCTATACAACTGCAGTAGGACCTACTTGCTCCTATACTCAAATCCTCTTGCTATGAAGGCCCACATGCCATTTTCTTTCTTCACTGCCTGCTGTACCTGCATGCCTACTTTCAGTGACTGAAGTACAAGGCCACCCAGGTCTTGTTGCACCTCCTCTTTTCCTAATTTGACACCATTCAGATAATCATAAAAAGCTTCTGTCATCTTTATTAAACACAGCCTGTTGAATACTATTCTCATGTGTTGGCTCCTTTGGGTTTATCATGCGTCCCCACAAGTGAGGCTCACTTCTTCCAAACCATAGAATTCAACTGACTCTTTGTTTCCTGAGTCAATTATTCCTTTATCTTATGTATGATCGCAATTTAAAATAACGTCTCAGTAAGCATATCCATTCAATATGTCATAGTGAATGGTTGAGCCCTGGATAGTGTTGTAAAGCAGAGGGATCTAGGAGCACATACTTGAGCGGTGTCACAGGTGGTCAAGAAGGCTCTCAGTACATTGGCATTCATTAGTCTGGGTATGGAGAATAGAAGTTGTGATGCCGAATCAGCACCTATCCATGTTCTCCAGAGACGTTGTCTGATCTGCTGAGTTACTCCAGTACTTTGTGTTGTCATGTTATATTACAGTTGTGCAAGATGTTGACGAGGCTGCTTTTGGAGTATTATGTTCAATTTTGGACATCCTGATATAGGAAGGTTGTTAAACTGGAAAGAGTGTAGATAAGATTTGCAGGGTTTGAGGGCCAGAACTATCAGAAAGGGTTTGGCTGGCTAGGGCTTCCTTGTACTGGAGGATGAGGGGTGATCTTATAAAGGTATCATAAGCGGAATAGATAGGATTAATTAAGTTGAAAATTAGACAAAAGGAGTGAAATGTAAAGCCTCAGGGGGATTATAGGTGGAAAGGAACTTGGGGTGGAGCATGGGGAGATGGGCAGGATAGCGAGAGAAATGGTTGGCACAGGGGTTGGTGGGGGTACCGGAAAGAGAGTGGGGTAGGGTATATGATTTATAATTGGAGCATTCAATGTTCATATCAAAGATAGACACAAAATGCTGGAGTAACTCAGCCGGTCAGGTAGCATCTCAGGAGAAAAGGAGAATGTGACGTTTCGGGGCGAGACCCTCGTTTTTCCTTCCTACTCAATGTTCATAACATTAGGCTGTAAGATACGCAAGTGGAATATGAGGTGCTATTCGGGGTGGAAGATTGAAACTTTCACGTGGTCCGCCCTGTTTTGATTAATGTAATCAACCCGGCGAGCCCAATCAAATAAGATCAAATAGAACAAGTTGTCCAACAACTTTAGGCTGTGCACACCATATGCAAGATGAAGAAGTAGGTGCTATTCCTCCAGTCTGTGTGTGACCTCACACTGACAATGGAGGAGGCTCAGACAGAAAGGGTGGTATGGGAATGGGAGTTAAAATATTTAGCAACTGGAGATTGAGCAGGCCTTGGCAGACCGAGCGCAAGTGTTCAGCAAAATGATCGTCTGGTCTACCCATGGTCTCACCGATGTAAAATAGGCCCCAGCAGGAGTATTGAGTGCAGTAGTCGAGGTTTGAACAGATGCATTTTGAGATGTCGAGGCCAGCATTTACTGGTCATCCCTTGTTCCCCCCAAAAGTGCGATAATGGGGTTCCTTCACAAACATATATATTCATGTTAGAGACCTATTCTGGCTATAACCCTAGGTAGGAAGTTCCAGAACATGTGCAAATCAGGTTGGCCTGTGATGGAGAAAAACTTGGAGATGATGATTTCATGCACCTTCTGTTATTATTCTTGTCAGTGAAGGTCATGATTACAATGCCGTCTGTTGAGTTCAAATATTTCATGCAGTGTGCTGATAACTGAGACAAGTGAAAGGGTATCAATCCTGCAGTCCTTTATGTCACGGATAATGATGCAATAGTGGACATTTTTGGATCACTTGCCACAAAATATCCATGTTCTGATCAACTTTAGATTAAAAAAACAGTTCATTCTTTGGTACAAGAAGAATACATTAGTCAAAACATTTTCCAATCCTGCCTCCCCACCAATATTCAACATTTAATTCTATTAGACCTCATATTACCATCATTTTAAATGGATTTAGATCAATAGACAATAGGTGCAGAAGTCAAGTCAAGTCAGTTGTATTCATCACTTGCACATAAAGTGCAGTGAAATGAATTTGCCAGCAGTGGTACAATAGAAAAAGAACACACAATACACAATAAAAGGTTAACACAAACATCCACCACAGTGATTGATAGATTTGTAAGGCACAAAGTTTGATCAGTCCTCCTCCATTTTCTCCCATGGTCGGGACCACAACCCTCCGCAGTCACTGCTGCGGGCGTCCAGATGTGCAGACAAGGTAAGTCCAGGTAATTCCTGAATCGGTGCCTCTCCACTGGAGACCGCGGCTTCAAGATGGTGTAGGCCGCAGGCCGGCAGTCGAAGATTTAAAGTTCCCGCCGTGCCGCAGCCGAAAGCACTGCAGACCACAGGGCCGGCAGTTGGAGCTCACCTTCAGGGATCCCGGCGAGGGACCCCCCTCCGGATGGTATGACCCACCGTGCCCGCGGTTAGAAGTAGGCTGCAGGCTGGCGGTCGGAGCTCTTCTCCTCCGAGGTACCCAACGAGGGATCCCAGGCTCCAGACGCCGCGTTAGCTGGAGCTCCGCAGACCACGGCTTCAGGCTGCCGCGGGCCAGCGAACAGAGAGCTCCTCTCCGGCGAGGGCTCGCCCGCTCCGCGACGAAAGAGTCCGCGCTGCTGAAGCCCCGGGCGTGTCTCCGGGAAAGGCCGCACCGATCCTCTATGTTAGGCTACGAGGGAGGCGACATGGAAAAAGTCGTCTCTCCGTGGCGGAGGCGACTGAAGCGATTTCCCCGTTACCCCGCCACACAACTCCCCCCCCACACAAGTCACACAGAGAAACATTAAAAAGAAACATTAAGACACAAAAAAACAAAAAAAGTAGAAAAAACTAACACGCTTCTGGCAGGGCAGCCGGTTCGCAATGCCCCCGCCACAAGCAGGAGTAGGCCATTCGGCCCTTCGAGCCAGCAACGCCAGTCAATGTGATCATGGCTGATCATCCACAATCAGGACCCCGTTCCTGCCTTCTCCCCATATCCCCTGAGTCCACTGTCTAGCTCTCTCCTGAAAGTAGCCAGAGAACTGGCCTGCACCGCCCTCTGAGGCAGAGAATTACACAGACTCACAACTCTCTGTGTGGAAAAAATGTTTCTAAATGGCTTAGCCCAAATTCTTAAACTGTGGCCCCTGGTTCTGGACTCCCCCATCATCGGGAACATGTGTCCAAACCCTTAATAATCCTATATGTTTCAAAACAATCCCCTCTCACCCTTCTAAATTCCAGAGCCCAGCGGCTCCATTCTCTCAGCATATGACAGTCCCACCATCCCGGGAATTAAAAGATATTATTATTAAACTTGTGAACCTACGCTGCACTCCCTCAATAGCAAGTATTCCTCAAATTAGGGGACCAAAACTGCACACAATACTCTAGGTGTGGTCTCATTAGTACAACTGCAGAAGAACCTCTTTGCTCCTATACTCAGCTCCTCTTGTTATAAAGGCCAACATGCCATTCGCTTTCTTCACTGCCTGCTGTACCTGCATGCTTACTTTCATTGACTGATGAACAAAGACCCTCAGACCCCGTTGTACTTCCCCTTTTCCCAACTTGACACCATTTAGATAATAATCTGCCTTCCTGTTTTTGTTACCAAAGTGGATAACCTCACATTTATCCACATTAAACTGCGTCTGCCATGCATCTGCCCACTCACCCAACCTGTCCAAGTCACCCTGCATTCTCATAGCATCTTCTTCACAGTTCACACTGGAATCCCTTGATTCCTTTAACCCTAAGAGCTAAATCTAATTCTCTCTGTTCTGTTTCAGGTTCTATTTCAGCAAAGACCCTTCTTCACATTAATAGTGATGAGAGGGCAGAAAACTGGAAGAGCTGGGGGGTGGGGAGGGCAGGACAAAGCCTAGCGAGTGAATACAGGTAAAGAGATGGGTTTATCGGCAGGTGGTTGGACAAAGGCCAGAGATGAAAAGCTGTGAGATAAGGATGGAAGAGATGTGTATTGTGAAGCTAGGGGAAGGAACCAGGAGTAGACCTGGTGAGTGTTTTGGCTTGATAAGACCTGTTCCGTCTTCTGCCGATAACCAGCTTAACTCCCCTTCCCATTCTCATACTGACCATTCTGTCCTAGGCCTTCCCCATTGCCTTAGTGAGGCCACACACAAACTGGAGCACCTGTCCCTATACTTACTCCCTCATATCTATCCAGGTATCCCAGCACTATCTTTCAACCTAACTGTAAGAACACTGAATTCTCCAATTTGATGTAACTGACCTACAAACAACTCTTTTTTACTTTCTCATGCCTCTGCCTCACCTGGGGTCTCACCCATTTGTCCCCACCCACCAAACAAAAAATCAGTCTGAAGGAGGGTGCAGACCCAAAACATTACCTGTCCAGCAGGTGGCAGAGGCCAGAACTCTGAACAAACTAGGTTCAATAATGACCAACCCCACTCACCCACTCCACGCCCGGAAGGTGATCAAGTGCAGCATCTTCAGTCAGAGACTGATTGCACCAATGTGCAAAACGGAGAGATATAGGAAGTCTTGTATACCTGCTGCTATAAGGTTTTATAATGCACAAAAATAATTTTGGATTTTTTTTAGTATTCATTCATTGTATTTTAACTTATTAAGTATTGAAGCTATCTGTGGAAATGTGTGGTGTTATGTCTGTCTTGAAGCTGTTGTGGCACTGTAATTTCCTGTAAAGGATTATTAAAGGTTATTCAATTCAATTCAAACCTATCCATGTTCTCCGGAGAAGCTGCCTGTTCTGCTGTTACTCCAGCCCGTTGTGTTTCGATGTTCAAGGTACAATTAATCAAATCAAAACCAGCAGCTGGGAGTAGTTCTCAACAATGTGGTGGTTCAGCTGGAAACAATAGTTTTGTGAGAGGAACAGTGTGCAGGCCTCCTGCTGGTTGTTTTGTTTAGGTGATCTGCAAATCCAGCCCCATGCTGCAAAATGTTGCATCTGTGTTGATTTACACGATCCTTATAATATTCAGCAATGCTAGCATAACAAAAATATGGATACCAAAATCCTGAAACTTGTTCTTCCATTGAATTAGGTCTTTTTTTTGTCTGTGTTTAATATGATGGAGATTGAGAGCACTGTTGTGTCTTACGCAGTTTACATAGAATTTACTCTAACATGGCATCAAAAACCACTTGTTAACTTATTTGATGCTGACCTTCATGAATGATAACTTTGAAATTCATTTGAATTAATTACTTTGTGTGGAGGCTGTTGGCTGTTGACTCGTACATTTCTTGGAAAGCAGATTTGAATCTTGGATAATTTGCAATAGGTCAATGATTCATTTATGACAATCACAATGACTACTGTACGAATGACAATACCATGATAGAATGTTAACCACAGTAACCACAAAGACAGGGGGTGGGGGTGAATAACTGGGCCTGGAGGTGGATTGCTGGGGAAGGTAGATTACCAGGATGCATTAGTGTACACAGAGGTTTAGGGAAGAAATGTCTGCAAGAATCTTGTGGCTGGGTGTCATCATTTCGTAACCTCTAGGAGCAGAATTAGGCCTTTCAGCCCATCAAGCCTACTCTGCCATTCAATCATGGCTAGTCTATCTTCCCCTCTTAACCCCATTCTCCTGCCTTCTCCCCATAATCCTTGACACCCACACTAATCACAAATCTATCAATCGCTGCATTGACTTGGCCTCCACAGCATTCTGTGGCAATGAATTCCACAGATTCACTACCCTGACTAAAGAAATTCCTCCTAATCTCACTGGAACTCGCTGGAATTCAGAAGATTGAGGGGGGATCTTATAGAAACTTACAAAATTCTTAAGGGGTTGGACAGGCTCGATGCAGGAAGATTATTCCCGATGTTGGGGAAGTCCAGAACTAGAGGTCACAGTAATATGGATAAGAGGGAAGTCTTTTAGGACCGAGATGAGAAAATCATTTTTTACACAGAGAGTGGTGAATCTGTGGAATTCTCTGCCACAGAAGGTAGTTGAGACCAGTTCATTGGCTATATTTAAGAGGGAGTTAGATGTGGCCCTTGTGGCTAAAGGGATCAGGGGGTATGGAGAGAAGGCAGGGATGGGTTACTGAGTTGGATGATCAGCCATGATCATATTGAATGGCGGTGCAGGCTCGAAGGGCCAAATGGCCTACTCCCGCACCTATTTTCTATGTTTCTATGTAATCTCCTTCCTAAAGGAATGTCCTTTTATTCTGAGACTATGATCTCTGGTCTTAGACTTGCCCACCTGAGAGTGCATTTTCAAAATCTATCTGACCCAGGAACAGGGCTGAATGACAGGGGAATCATGTGATGAAGATCCAAAGCCTTCAATGATGACTTCAGGGGGCCACTGGGTCAGGGGCAAGACTCCAATCAGATGGTTGCAGGGAGCGAATACACTTGAAGGAGGGAGTTGTGAACTGGGCCTCAGCAGCATCAGAACCACAAGGGAACGCCTGGAACTTGAGGGTATGACAGATGCCCAAATATCACAGGATGAGAAAATCGAGGGGACAGGGGCACTGAACAATCAAGGAGCCCCAAAAGAGTGAAAAGTGAGATTGGGATCATTGTTGATGTGGGTGTATTACTATCAAAGGAGCACTGAAGAAATCAAGGGGAAGATAGACACAAAATGATGGAGTAACTCAGCGGATCAGGCAGCATCTCTGGAGAAAAGGAATAGGTGATGATTTGGGTCGAGACCCATCTTCAGATCTGATGGTGGGTCTCGATCCAAAACCTCACCTATTCCTTTTCTCCCGATGCTGCTCGACCCACTGAGTTACTCCAGCATTTTATGTCAATCTGCAGTGTAGACCAGCATCCGCAGTTTCTTCTTACACACCAAGCGGAAGTGAAGTCCCCTTTGTCCTCACCTCCACCCCGTCGTGTACAGCATATAATCCTCCAACATTTTCGCCACCTCCAACGGGATCCCATTACTGGCCACATCTTCTCATCTCCACCCCTTTCTGCTTTCCGTAGAGACCGTTCCTTCTGTAACTGCCTGGTCAACTCGTCTCGTCCCACACAAACCACCCCCACCCCAGGTACTTTCCCCTGCAACCACAGGAGATGCAACACCTGTCCCTTTACCTCCCCCCTCAACTCCATCCAAGGACCTAAACAGTCTTTCCAGGTGAGGCAGAGGTTCACTTGCACCTCCTCCAACCTCATCTACTGTATCTGCTGTTCCAGGTGTCAACTTCTCTACATCGGCGAGACCAAGCGCAGGCTCGCCGATCGTTTCACTGAACACCTCGCTCAGTCCATCTTAACCTATCTGATCTCCTGGTGGCCCAACACTTCAATTCCCTCTCCCATTCCCAATCTGACATTTCTGTCCTGGGCATCCTCCAGAGTGAGGCCCAGCGCAAATTGGAGGAACAGCACCTCATATTTTGCTTGGGTAGTTGACACCCCAGCGGCATGAACATTGACCTCTAACTTCAGATGGCTCTTGCTTTCTCGCTCTCCTTCCCCTTCCCATGTCTCCCACTAGTGTTACTGTCCCCGCCTACATTCTATCGTTGTCCGGCCCCCTATCCTGCCATCAGTCTGAAGAAAGGTCTCGACCCGAAACGTCGCCCATTCCTTCTCTCCATAGATGCTGCCTGTCCTGCTGAGTTACTCCAGCATTTTGTGTCTACCTTCGATTTTACCAGCAACTGCAGTTCTTTCCTACACATAAATGAATTAATTTATGGGTACACCAATCTAGCTGTTGGCTAGTAAATATGTTCAATGCTGAGGATTTTACTTCGGAGTCACGTGAGTGACTACATGAAGAGCCAGCCAGCCCGCATGCGCGTCATAATCGTCTAACGCATGGTGCAACGACTGGCTGGCAGGCGCGTTGCTCCTCCAGCGGTAAGTTAAACCCTGCAGGTAAGTTGTGAACTTATTTTCAGGTTGTTTTTCCTTGCAGGAAGCTCTTTTGCAGAGTCCTACTGGAGACATTCTGGGGTCGAAAACCCGGCTCCGCGGGGAAACCTGACTATGGACACCGCGGGGAATCCCGGCTACAAGGACCGTGGGGAATCCCGGCTGCGGAAACCGCTGGGAAACCCGGCTCGGGAAAGCCAGGCTGTAGGGACCACGTGAAGCTACAAGACCGCGGGGAAACCCGGCTACGGGGACCGTGGGAAGACCGCAGGGAACCCGGCTTGGGGAAGCCCGGCTGCGGGGACCGCGTGAAGCTTTAAGACCGCGGGGAACCTGGCTCGGGGAAACCCGGCTACGGGGACCGTGGGAAGACACGGCTATGGACCGCAGAAGTGCGGGTAGCCAGCGGCGACTTCAGACTCCGGCAGCCAAATGGAGTCTGAGAGGCCTGGACTGGGACGAGTCAGGCCTGGAGGGTTCCCCTCTGACATGGGTACGTCCTTGGACATTTTTACCCAGATGGAGCATGGATAGCGTCCGCAGGGCGTTCATCCCACTGAGGTGATCCTCCATCCTGATATAGTCCATGGAGGGGGCATATCAGCACAGGATTCCTCGGGGGCCTGCGGCAGCACCTGTTTCAGGGCTGCTTACAAATCTCCCTCTCTGTGAAGGGGAGTGCGAGGGGTCAGTGAGTAACTGACTCCAAACTCGGAAGTATGTCCAGGGAACATACTGGAGTACATGCGTGAGGGTCCAGAAATTTCTGTCATGGCATCAAGGGTTGCGATATCCTCGCAAACGAAGGAGCTCCTGCTGGAAGAGTTGGCTTCCAGCCATTGGCAGAAAGCCTGGAGGGGCCAGAGTTCCCCTCGCGAAGCAGCATCTACCTCACGTCACATCATTACACGAACAGGTGCCGGCTGTGAGATACCATGCACCTGTAAATTGTTCCTGAAAGTACCGGCAGTGAACAGTGCTATCTGGGGTGATATTGGAGGTGGCATGAAAACCCAGGAAATGAAATTCCAACAGATTTTAAAGACTACTGGCCTGGTGTTGATGTGCAATGCACACTTCAAAATGAACTGCTTTCAGAAGAACGCCATCAGACCTGCCTTAAATTCCAAATTTGCAGGCTCAAGGTAAACTAGGGGCGCTGCACTGGCAGCAGCCTCTACCTACAGCCTGTATGTCATTTCTATCTTTTTTTATTTTCAGTTAGTCCAAAGTCTGTTTTAGGGGGAAACTTTTACTTTTCTATGTGGGGGAGGGGGGCAGGGTAAGGGGGAAACCGTCTCCAAGTCTCTTCCTGGCGGGGACGTGACTATTTCTCCGAGTCGCGTCCTCGCCCCCCACCTCACGGCCTACCAGCTGGATCGAAGCGGCCTTTCCTGCCGGGGACCGGACCAGGGCTGCTACAGCGGCGGCGCAGCGCTGGAGTCACCGCGGAGCGGGCGATGCCTACCTGGGTCGCCGTTTGGAGCTCCGGAGCGTTGGGCCGCTGCTCCAACATCGTGGAGCTCTGGTGCGGAGAGCTTCCAACGCGGGCGGCGCTGAACAACATCGTGGAGTCCTGGGGCGCCTTGCAGAGGGTCTACAGCAGCAGTCTCCACCCGGCGCGGCCTACGGACATTGGAAGCCGCCGACTCCGGTAGGAGGGGGCCGACTCTGTGTCCACGCCGCTGAGGACGTCCCGCAGCCCCGACGTCGGACTTGTATCA
Source organism: Leucoraja erinaceus (assembly GCF_028641065.1). Lineage (NCBI taxonomy): Eukaryota > Metazoa > Chordata > Chondrichthyes > Rajiformes > Rajidae > Leucoraja > Leucoraja erinaceus. The sequence goes on from NC_073381.1 coordinate 51,909,447, forward strand.
TCCCGGCGTGCGGTCCTGGACATCGGGCCGCCCGTAGCGGCAACTGCGGAGGGATTGGGGTGGGCCTGACCACGGGGAATAGTGGAGGAAGAAGACTGACTTTGGTGCCTTCCCACACAGTGGGAAACTTTGATTCTGCTGTGTGGGGATGTTTTGTGTTAAATTCCATAGTGTGTTGAGTCCTGTTTATTTTTATTGTATGGCTGTATGGGAATTCATTTCACTGTGCCATGAGCCGGCGGCTGTCACTCTACTCAACAACGTACCTCGGTGACTGCCAATCACCCCCCCCCCCCCGGACACTTATTATTATTATTATTTTTTATTCAAATCGTTTGCTATGTCGCTCTTCAAGGGAGATGCTAAATGCATTTCGTTGTCTCTGTACTGTACACTGACAATGACAATTAAAATTGAATCTGAATCTGAATCTGATTAAATCTATCTTGTATCTTGTATCTTGTACCATGTCAGGCCGCAATGTCCAGCCGCCGAATCTTCTCTTCAGTGAAAACCTGACCAAACAGGTAAGACCTGGATGAGGAAACAAAAGCTGTCGGACTAATCAAGGTACCAACGACGAGCAAAGCTTCATTGTGTCGGCGGCAACACACCGCATGCCTCCATCGGCAGTAAGCGGTTCACTGAAGCTGGTGGCAGCTTGAAAGCTGGGCACAGGTCTTTCAGGCCAAGGCCCAAACTGGTCCTCAGGAAAAATATGGGATCCACGCACCCTAGCAATCCTACTCTCCAAATCAAGGATGGAAATAGAACCCGCATCAGGGGCCTTTGGGCTTACCATGAGACCACTGATAACCATGAAGGTAGGTGGGTCTGGTTCTTTCCGAAACATGGGGTATGTGGACCATTTACAAGTTGGTAATATTTACACTTGTTTTTTGTGCAAATTATCTGTTTATAAACTAAAATGATAACATGAGATTAGTTTATACTGCACAGTATACAAGCGAGACAGACGCGGAAATTGGCCAGAGTTCTCGGAATTATGGCTGGAGTTGCCTTTCAAGGCAGGCTCGCAATTGTGGCAGGCATGGCCTGTTAATTGTCAAAATGGAGGATATCGGTTCAACTCGCATGTGCAGTATAGACATTTATGAATAGGAAACTTCGTTACTGTCTAACAACTAATTTCCATAGGATCAGTTTCCATTCAGCATAATCCCGCTTCAGGCATTTTTGTAGTGCCTGACTGGCCTATGCAGCCATGGTTCCCACTGATGTTGGGAATGATATTAGAACCTTATATGGTTATTTCTAAACACAAAAATTGCTGGTTCAGCCCGTGACTCGGGCAACCATCGAATGCATGATAAAATCAATTCACTGACTTGCAGACTCTGAAAAGACTGTTCCTGCGGCTTGGGTTGTCAGGCCGAACTATGGATGTGCTCACTGTAGATTGCAGGGATAACGCCAGATAAGCAGTACATTTCCTCATCAAAAGATGGGAAGTATTTTGTTCAATTGCTAATATTACATATCATATGGCATGGATAACTGACGGGAGTTCATTTTTGAATGGATCTTTGACAAAATTAAGTTATATTACCATTAACTGTGCCAAACGTGCCTTCTCATAATATTTTCTGCAGGGAGTGGGACCTACTCTGTCAGGTCTCACCCTCTGATATCCAGATTCATGAAGGGTATCTTCAACTCAAAACCTCCCAGGCCCAGGTACGCAGAGATAGGGGATATTAACATTGTGCTGATGCTGCTTTGCCGGTAGGCTCCAGCTACATCCTTGTCCTTGGTCAAACTCACTTACAAGTGGTTATACTCATGGCGCTGGTCAGCGCGACGGGTCCAGTCATTGCATAAGCTGCGACTGGACAGGATGGTTACATCTGCAGGCAAAATAACATTTTAAGTTTATGACTTAGTCAAGCAAAACAGACCAGGGGCATCAGGTCTCAAACTAGATTTTTGGGCATACCTCATGGACCTTCGGTTGTGTGTGGTCATACATCTACTACAGTATGTTAAGGTCACTGAACTAACTAGCAATGTTGTTAGTTACATAAAACCTCATAAGAAGGTAACAGTACAGACCATCTCCAGCTGGTTAAAACGGGTTCTGGCTTGTGCAGGAATGAACACTGACATTTTCAAACCTCACTCCACCAGGGCTGCAACAACATCAACAGCAGCAGGGTTATGGACGTTCTGCTGGACCACATACTAGCGGCTGCAGGATGGTCAAACGAACGATCTTTCCAAACATTTTATAACAAACCCATTGCCAGACCGGGGGTATTAGCCAACTCTATTTGCCAACTCTATTTTAGGTTCTGTTTTATAGTTTCCTCCCATATGCGAGGGGTTACTATTTTTATTATTTGTTCATTAAAAAGCATCAGCATGTCTAAATCTGCCATGTCTGAATGCATTATTAATGTTGTTCACTCATCTGTGGTCAATTGATGCAGTGTGTGAAGCATGGACTCGTGTTCACGGCATGAAATCACAGAGCTTTGAAATCTTCACATAGTCACTCACGTGACTCCGAAGTGAAATAGTAAGATTAAACGAGAAATTACCAGTTTGAGGTTTGATCTTTATTTTATGAGGAGTTACGATGAGGGATTACGTGCCCTCCGCTCCCAACCCTCTCTCATAAAGATCAGCTGGTAGTTCTAGTTTCTCGAATCTTACTATATTCAGTTCATCAACTGTTATCTGTGATTTCACACCGCTGCTTTGAAGATTGACGCGCATGCGGGCTGGCGGGTTCTTCACGTAATCCCTCATCGTAACTCCTCATAAAATAAAGATCAAACTTCAAACTGGTAAGCTCGTTTAATCTTACTATTATTTGGTCTAATTTCCCTCATAGTGCTCCAGAATTTATCTTTGTAAACCTGACAAAATTTCTGTACCAGTCACAGGCAGAATGATATAATTACTCATGAAACACTCCTTCTGTTCCTTGAATAATGATATCATTCTGTCTGTGACTGGTACGGAAATTGTGTCAGGTGTACAAAGATAAATTACTGTAGGAGGTTACAGTTCAAAATTTAAGAGGGCTGATTGTTGACTTTAGTGGGGGAAAGCCAAGGATCTATGAACCTGTCTTTATTGGCGGGATGGTGGTGGAGAGTCAACTGCTTTAAGTTTCTAGGCGTTCATATCTCTGAAGTTTGGTCCTGTGCCCAGCATATTGATGCAGTTGCAAAGAAAGCCCACTACATTCCTCTACTTGCTCAAAAGATTGAAGAGATTCCGTATGTCGATGAATGCTCTATCAAACCTCTCCATCTCAATAGTCAATAGTCAATAGTCTATTTAATTGTCATTTGGACCCCTGGAGGTCCAAATGGTGCCTTTCTGCAGAAGTGCATTACACCCTCGTTAGACCCCAGTCATCACATACCACGGTTTTGAGTAAACACTTTTCTCATCAGTCGACATAGCTCCTCCCAGTAGCAGGCCAAAAAACTTGGCTGACCCGGCACTGCACTCTGAGTACTCTAACCCCCCCCCCAATGTCAGAGTCAAAGTCAAAGCCCCCGGCTGGCGATGGCGATTGTCCCGACGCTTCAGGTAAAGCCACGCCGGGTGGTGCGACTGTCGCACACCGGGTCTTGGTGTTAAAGACCCCGGCGTGCGCTCGCAGAGTCCCGCGGCCATTCCAAGCCGCGCGGGGCAGTGGTGTTAGGCCCCGCTCCAGGAGCTCTTCGACCCTTCAACTCAGGTTGGGAGAAGTGGCCGTTGCAGGAGCCCCGAAAAGACGGTCTCCCTCCAGGGCATTTGCGGGCTCCCGCTTCCGCCGTCCGCAGACCCCCAGTAGCCCCTCCAGCATCAGCAGCATCAGTGCCGCAGCAGCAGCGCTCCGCCACCGCTCCACCCGCAGTGTCTCGGCCAGCTCCGCACGGCCGGTGAGTCGTTCACCAGAGTCCCCAAATGCTTCCTGTTGGAGGCCGCGCTCGTTGCGGCCCCCGACAACTGAGATCCGACGAGGGCCCTCGGTCTCCAGTGCAGGGAGAGATTCAAAAGTTCCCCCCCCCCTCCCACCCCATCCCCGCCCAGTTTACACACCCCCAACATAAAATAACAAAAACTACATAAAAACACAAACAAAAAATAATAAAACGCGGACAGGCTACAGAGGCCGCTGCTGACCAGAGTCGCGCCGCCTACCGGAGTAGGCGGCGCGACTGTTGCATAAAATGACAGATTGATTCCATCATGGTGTAGCAGCGCCTAGTGGTGGCTTGGAGAAGTGCGAACCCTCGTTATTGGCTGGCGCCATCACATGACCACGGTTGTGAGTTCGCGGACTTTTCTCCTCAGTCGACAGCGCTCCTCCCAGTAGCAGGAGCTATTATAAAGTTGGCTGACCCGGCACGCGGTTTTTCTGAGTACTCGAACTTGTTTGTTGTTCCACAATAAAAAAGCGCACACCCGCAGCGACAGATTTTCAGCGACGCTTCAGGTAGGCTTTGCAACATACCTACTGTGGGTTGGTGGCGACGTGCGTTCGACGTGCGTTCGACACTGTCCATGGTCTGGCCCATTCTTCCATCCGGGCGACTTGTGCATTGGTGGCAGACACGTTTGTCTGGCTGGGCCTTCGTAAACAGGTTGCGGCCTGGGCTAGGGCCTGCATTCCCTGTCAGACGTCGACAGTCCAGCTGCATTTATGAACGCCGCTTCAGGATTTCGTGGTTCCCCGCCCTGCCAGTTCCAGCATATCCATGCCGATTTGGTGGGTCCGCTGCCGACGTCTCGCAGTGTCATCCACCTGCTCACCACCATGGACCACTTCACGAGGTGGCCAAATGCTGTTCCACTCGCTGACACCTCCGCCGTGTCTTGTACTTGGGCCCTCGCGGCCCACTGGGTAGCTCGTTTTGGAGTGTCTGTGGACATCTCCACTGATCGTGGTGCAGTTTACTTCTGCCTTGTGGTCGGTTTTGGCACAGCTGTATGGGACACAGCTGCACCACACCACCGCCTATCACCCTCAGGCCAACGGGTTGGTGGAGCGTTTCCAGCAACATTTGAAGTTGGCGCTGATAGCGGTTTAAGGGCCCGGATTGGGTGGACCAGTTGCCTTAGGTGTTGCTGGGATCTGCACGGCCCCGAAGGCAGATTTGGACACGTCTTCCGCAGAGCTCATGTATGGCACCCCGCTGCGGGTGCCTGGGGGTTTCCTTCCTGCTGGTCGGGGGCAACAGGAGCGTACTTCGTCTGTGTTGGCAAATCTCCAGGAGAAAATGGGCGGCCTGGCTCCTATTCTGACCTCTCAACATGGGGTTGCTCCTGTATATGTGCCGCCGGAGCTTAAGGACTGTTTGGTTGTGTTTATCTGCAGGGACTCGCACCAGACTCCGCTGCAGCGGACTTATGAGGGTCCTTTCCGGGTGTTGCGCCTCGGCGTCGCAACTGTTCCTTTGGATGTCGGGGGTCGGGAGGAAATCGTTTTGGTGGCTCGCCTCAAGCCCGCCCGTCTTGTAGCGGCACCTAGTGGTGGCTTGGGGAAGTGCGAACCCTCGTTATTGGCTGGCACCATCACGTGACCGCAGGTGTGAGTTTGTGGGCTTTTCTCCTCAGTCGACAGCGCTCCTCCCGGTAGCAGGAGCTATTATACAGTTGGCATGCAGCTTTCTGAGTACTCTAACTTGTTTGTTGTTCCACAATAAAAATTGTTTTACTCAACCTGCCTGCCTCGCCAAAATGGCCTGATTTGGCAACTCAAGAGAGAGTTAGAGGAATCAAGGGATATGAGGAAAAAACTGGAACGGGGTACTAATTTTAGATGATCCGCCATGATCATATTGAATGGCCTACTCCTGCACCTATTTAAAAAAAATGTTAAGCTAAAAATTTAAAAAACTCTAACTGGCAGGTGCAAAGGAGAGTACAGAGAGTGATAGACATTGTGCAGTCTATTACATATACTAACCTCCCCATCATGGAAGGGATCTAAAGGAGGTGCTACCTCAAAAATGTAGCCAATATTGTCAAAGACTGAGACGACACTTTCATTTCACTACTACCATCAGGAAAAGGGTACACAACCGAAAAACCAGATACACCAAGCTCAAGAATAGCTTCTTCCCAGCAACCAATAGACTTGTGAACAATATGCGTCACTAACCTTAACTATGAATTTCTATGGACTATCCTTTGTTGCACCAAGGAGTTATATTATGTCTGTGTATTGTATGCTGCAAATAAGAATTTCATTGTTCCTCATTGGTACTAATGGCAATTAAACACTCTTGACTGTCTTGACATTCGAGCAGCTGGGCTTGTACACTCTGGAGTTTAGATGGATGAGAGGGAATCTCATTGAAACATATAAGATTGTTAAGGGTTTGGACACTCTAGAGGCAGGAAACATGTTCCCGATGTTGGGGGAGTCCAGAACCAGCGGTGGAGGCAGGTTCTCTGGATGCTTTCAAGAGAGAGCTAGATAGGGCTCTTAAAAATAGCGGAGTCAGGGGATATGGGGAGAAGGCAGGAACGGGGTACTGATTGGGGATGATCAGCCATGATCACATTGAATGGCGGTGCTGGCTCGAAGGGCCGAATGGCCTACTCCTGCACCTATTGTCTATTTGTCTATTGTATATTGACATGCCTCTTGAATATTGCTAAAGGATTTGCAATGGGTGTTATTGCATTTCTCCCCTGGTAAAGGCATTTTCCATTGCATAACTTTGAAAAAACTTGAATAATGTAGTTGGGTTTTTTTTCTACAATCAAAGAATCAGCCAGCTTTCTCCACAATGCAGAGTAATATTTCGTTGATTTTACTTCATTGTTCATAGAATGATGCCCATAATTAAGGCTTAGTTGTCATATGTTTAGTTTATAGATGCAGTGTGGAACTAGGCCCTTTGACCCACCGAGTCCACACAGACGAGCGATTGCTGCACATTAACACCATCCTAATTTTGACATTCGTACCAAGTCATTTAACCTACAAACCTGTATGTTTCGGGAGTGTGGGAGGAAAATGAAGATCTAGGAGAAAATCCACGCAGGACATGGGGAAAACGTGCAAACTCCTTACAGACAGCACCGGTAGTCAGGATCGAACCCACGGGTCTCTGGCAGTAAGGCAGTAATGCCCCTGTCCCACTTAGGAAGCCTGAACGGAACCTCTGGAGACTTTGCGCCCCACCCAAGGTTTCTGTGCGGTTCCCGGAGGTTTTTGTTAGTCTCCCTAATGGTCGAAAGTGGTTTCCACTTCTTCTATGTTTTATATGTTCTATAGAAGAAGCGGAAACCACTTTTGACCATTAGGGAGACTGACAAAAACCTCCGGGAACTGCGCGGAAACCTTGGGTGGGGCACAAAGTCTCCAGAGGTTTTCGTTCAGGTTTCCTAAGTGGGACAGGGGCATTACTCTAATGATACACCACTGTGCTGACTGTGTTCTGGGACATCCATTCTGGCCTTTAATATTTCAAAAGCAGAATATTCCAGATGGTGGAATTTTTTTTTTAAATGCCCACAGAAAATGTTGAAAATGCACAGTACAGCACGCAGCATCTGTAGAGACGGAAACAGATTTCGTTTTTTCTAGTCAAAAATCTTTTCTTAAACCTGGACAAATTGGGATTGAAGCACACTTTAAGTTGTAATGCAAGCAGGGAAGGTGTGGAGAGAGCAAAGTGGAATGTCTGGCGTAGGATGGGGACCATGCAAAATTAAATGGTGTTGATGAAAGAAAGAGGTAAAGGAAGTGGGGAGAGTGCATATGGGGGGGACAAATAGCAGAAGGGAAATGAGTAAACACTGCTGAATGTAAAACATGGGAGATGCAAGAGTTCAGTTATCTGAAATAATTGAATTCATTCTCATAGTCATAGATTAATACAGTGTGGAAACAGGCCCTTCGGCCCACCTCGCCCACACAGGCCAACAACGTCCCAGCTACCCTAGTCCCACTTGCCTGCGCTTTTCCATAACCCTCCAAATCCGTCCTATCCATGTACCTGTCCAACTATTTCTTAAACGATGGGATAGTCCCAGCCTCAACTACTTCCTCTGGCAGCTTGTTCAATACAGCCACCAATACAGCCACTGTGAGCAAAAGTCACCTCTCAGATTCCTATTAAATCTTTACCCCTTCCCCTTGAATCTATGTCCTTTGGTCCTTGATTTCCTGGGTAAAAGACTCTGTGCATCTACCCGATCTATTCCTCTCATGATTTTGTACACCTCTATAAGATCTCCCCTCATCCTCCTACACTCCATAGAATAGAGACCCAGCCTACTCAACCTCTCCCTATAGCTCACACCCTCTAGTCCTGGCAAAATCCTCGTAAATCTTTTCTGAACCGTTTCAAGTTTGAAGGACCTGTCCCACTATGGCAACCTAATTTGTGAGTTTAGAAGAGTGTGTGCTCGTCACAAACTCGCAGCATGGTCGACACGTGGTCCTCGGAGGCCGCTGTAAGTCTCCTTCATGCTCGAGAGAAGTTCCTGCATACTCGCAGCCTCAGTTTGGTCGAGGAAAATTTTTCAGCATGCTGTAATATTTTCCGCGAGTAAAAATTGTTCGGCATTGTACTTTTGAACTGGTAGTGCAGTGGTAGTGGGGTTGCCATGTAGTTATAGGTAGCTGAGGTAGCCGTAGGCAATCTCCTTTGCTGACCAGGCATTTTAATTGGCACATTGGGGAAAAAAAAATAAGCATGAGTTTTCAGAACCAAGAAAAACCAAGCGGTAATGTTGAATGCCCACTAAACTTTATTAAATGTTGTCTGGCTTCTTAAAAGTATCTCCACTCCTTCTCCCCCTTTCTCTCCCCTTCTCTCCTCTTCTCCCCCCTCTCCCTCCCCGCTCTTCTAAAGGACACTGTGCCAGCCGTCTTTTACCTTCCTGTTCATCCCGGGTCTGAATTTCAGACAGTACTCCCCCACATTCCCTGGCCCCCGCCTTTGCGATATGTTTGTGTGTGTGTGTGTGTGTGTGTGTGTGTGTGTGTGTGTGTGTGTGTGTGTGTGTGTGTGTGTGTGTGTGTGTGTGTGTGTGTGTGTGTGTGTGTGTGTGTGTGTGTGTGTGTGTGTGTGTGTGTGTGTGTGTGTGTGTGTGTGTGTGTGTGTGTGTGTGTGTGTTTTTTGACGGTCGATACAGCTCGCGGTTTTATCGCTGACAGTCGATCCAGATTGCCGTTTTTCAGGCGATTGCCCTCGAGCTTGAAGGTCGAAGACAGTTGCTGAAAAGTCGTGTAAGTGGGACAGGCCCTTGATAATATCTTTCCTATAACATGGTGCCCAGAACTGAACACCATTTTCGAAATGCAGTCTTACCAACTTCTTCTACAACTGCAACATGACCTCAAAACTCTGACTGATGAAGGCCAAAGTGCCAAAAGACTTCTTGACTACCTTATCTACCTGCGACTCAATCTTCATGGAACCATACATTTGTACGCCTAGATCCCTCTGCTCTACAACACTACCCAGAGGCCTACCATTTACTGTATAGGTCCTGCCCTTGTTTGACCTCCCAAAACGCAACACCTCACACTTCTCTGTATTAAATTCCATCAACCATTCCTCCGCCCACCTGGCCAATCGATCCAGATCCTGCTGCAGTCGTTCACAACCATCTATGTAATTTAAAGTGTCATCTTGACCACTTCCTGTCTGCGCTGTATATTCATTGATTGACCATATATCATTATGATTTTTGCCCATCTTACTCACAGTCCTCCTCCGCTGAGCACGCCCTGAGGATTTTTCCCATCAATGAAAAATAAAAAAGTTCTAAGTGTTTAAAAAACCTTGAGATCCTCTCGCCTGTCAATCACCGCGATGAAGATAATGCCCCTTCCTGGTAGGGGGGCAGGACTATAAAATATAAAACCCCGGATGCCTGGACATGATTCAGTCACTCTACGAGATCACGAGGGAGAGGCCACAACTCTCATTCTAAGCTGTGAATCAAATGAACTGTGGTTCTGCAATGTACTTGCAATAAATGATTTGTTAGCCCTTAATGACAGTGCCATGAGATGTTTGGCCTGCTGCCCTGCCTGTGCTTGCAATGCTTTATTAGGTCTGACTGTGTTTGGAAGGAATAAATGCTTTATTAGGTCAGACTGTGTTTGGTTCAAAAGTCTTGCTCATTTCATGACTTCTGCTTAGTGGGCTGATTGCGTAATTTCCAGTGAGTGCAGAGGTTACGCTGATTGCGTAATTTCCAGTAAGCGCGGAAGCCATGTGTGGTCTAAGTAACTGAGCTGCCAGCCCAAGAATCCATTTAGCCCACAATGCCCATACTAGCCCTCTGGAAATTTGTCACTTCAGCCCACAACACCATGCTAGTGCTCCAGAAAGCCCCCCCCCTCCCCCACACTGCCAGCAATATTGGAATTGGTGGAGAGGTGGAATATTGCGTTGGGGGACCAGCCCTCCTGTGTGAAGCCCTCCTGGGTACTACTTAGTCTAGTCTTCACTATCTGCAAAACTTCTAACTTTTGTATTTTTAAGTTTATACCACGTGGGAATATATGGTGCTGTTCCTTAAGCTTCCATGGAGAGTTGTTAGAACAATGTAGGAGCTAAAGACCGAGAGGGCAGAGTGGGAGATAGATAAAGAATTAAATTAAAGTGCCAAGTGCTGTGAAGTTGGAAATGTGAATGAGTGTAAAGCAGACCAATATTTAGGTTTCACGATGTGCAGGAGATTGCACTGTGAGCAGCAAATGCAATATACTAATTTAGTGTAGATTGTACAAAAATGTATTTGAATATTTTCAAATTTCCAGCAACTGGAATATTCTGCTTTTGGAATATGAAAAAGCCAGAATGAATATATAGTACACATGGCAATTAAAGCTTAATTATGGGCATGATTCTAATAGCAATTATGTAAAATGGATGAAAAAATTAGTTTGCATTTTGGAGAAAATTGCAGGTTGGTACTTAGGGTGTGGAATTAAAATAACTATCACATTGCGTGGATTTTATTTCAATATTATGCAACAGAGGGTTGCCACTTCAACTGGAAGCACTGTTTGGATCCTGAGGCAGTAGTAGACAGAAGTAAAAGGGCAGGTATTGCAACTCATATGTTTGCATGAGAAGGCAGGTGGTTGTTGATTGAGGTGGAAGAGTAAACCAGGATGTGAGGAGCAGTAGAGGTCCCTTCTGAATGTGCAAAGGGTGCAGGCAGGGAAGATGGATCTGATGGTGGTGTCACGTTGGAGGTGTTAGACATTTGGGAGGATGACTTGTTGCGGTTGGTGGGCTGGAAGGTGAGGACAAGGGAAACCCTAACTTTGATCTGGGAGTGATTGGATAAGGATAGGGAAAGGGAGTAGATGTGTTTGAGACCTCACTCAACTAGAGTTGAGGTTAAACCACAGTTGAGGGACAAGAAAGAACTCAGGAGGACTGTGGGTGTAGAGAGTGACACATTGAAGTTGGAGACACAGGGGGGAGTGGAAGGAAGACCATTCAAAAGGCAGGCAGGGAGGCAGCAGTGAAAATCAGTTATGAATGTTGGATATTAACCCAGCCCCTGAGATGGAAGTACAGGTTGTTGAGGGGAGGTGTCAGAAATGGACCTGGTGAACATGAAAAGAAATTGGCAGCAAAGATGAGTCATTACAAGAGCTTACAATTGAGTCATTACAAGAGCTTGAAACATCTTGATAATTACTTGAATACCGCACTCTGATTTCACCTGGGAGTGGTCTCTCAACCTACCTTATATTTTATCTGCACTTTCACTGTAATTGTAAAGCTGTCATATTATAACATTATATTCTGCACATTGGCATGTTTCTGTTTGCACTACCTGTTGCACATATAACCATATAACCATATAACAATTACAGGACGGAAACAGGCCATCTCCACCCTTCTAGTCCGTGCCGAACACATATTCTCCCCTAGTCCCATATACCTGCGCTCAGACCATAACCTTCCATTCCCTTCCCGTCCATATAACTATCCAATTTATTTTTAAATGATACTAGACCAAGTGCAGACCCGTTGGGTCTGTTTCCCCAACAGCATTTGCGGGGGGGGGGGGGGGGGGGGGGGGGGGGGGGGGTGGGGGAGTGGCGCTGCATCACACTCACACTGGAGGGAGAGACGGGAAAGAGTGGGGAGGGAGAGTGGAGAGGGAGACGTGGAAGAGCGGGGAGGGAGGAGGAGAGGGGTAGGGGGAAGGGGGCAGGGGGAGAGAGGGAAGGGGGTGGGGTAGTGAGGGAAGGGGGGTGAGGGAGAGAGGGAGATGGGTGAGGAGAGGGAGAGGGGTGAGGAGAGGGAGAGGGGTGAGGAGAGGGAAACATAGAAATTGTGCAGTAGTAGGCCATTCGGCCCTTCGAGCCTGCACCACCATTCAATATGATCATGGCTGATCATCCAACTCAGTATCCTGTACCTGCCTTCTCTCCATACCCCCTGATCCCTTTAGCCACAAGGGCCACATCTAACTCTCTCTTAAATATAGCCAATGAACTGGCCTCAACTACCTTCTGTGGCAGAGAATTCCAGAGATTCACCACTCTCTGTGTGAAAATGTTTTTCTCATCTCTGTCCTAAAGGATTTCCCCCTTATCTTTAAACTGTGACCCCTTGTTCTGGACTTCCCCAACATCTGGAACAATCTTCCTGCATCTAGCCTGTCCAACCCCTTAAGAATTTTGTAAGTTTCTATAAGATCTGCCCTCAATCTTCTAAATTCTAGCGAGTACAAGCCGAGTCTATCTAGTCTTTCTTCATATGAAAGTCCTGACATCCCAGGAATTAGTCTGGTGAACCTTCTCTGTACTCCCTCTATGGCAAGAATGTCTTTGAGCATTGGACATTGTGACATCACACGATGGAACGTTCACCAGGGGCTGGGGCTGGGGCTGATTCTATGGGTGAGATGCCAGTTTATTTTGAAATATTGGGAGGGGGGGGAGAAGGATTTGATTAAAAATGTGTACATAAACACGACAAAATGGCGTTTGCGGGGGAGGGTGTGAGAGGGGGGGAGGGAGGGGAGGGAGGGGAGAGGAAGATGAGGAAACGGGATCGATTTGGGAGGGAAAGGAGGGCGGGGTAGTGGGTGAGAGAGATGTGGGGGAGAGGGGGATGGGGAGGGAGGGGAGGAGGAGAGGGGTGGGGGTAGAGAGGGGAAAGAGTGGGGAGGGAGAGTGGATGGGAAGGGGGAGAGAAGTGGAAGAGTGGGAGGGAGGAGGAGAGGGGTAGGGGGAGTGATGGTAGAGGGATAGGGGGAAGGGGGCGGGGGGAGAGGGAACGGGGTGGGGTAGAGAGGGAAGGGGGTGGGGGGAGAGGGATGGGAGAGGGAGAGGGGGTGAGGAGAGGGCGAGGAGGAGGAGAGAAGGGGTAGAGAAGTGGAAGAGTGGGGAGGGAGGGAGGGGTAGTGGGAGTGGTGGAAGAGGGACGGGGGAGTGGTGGAAGAGGGACAGAGGGGTAGGGGGAAGGGGGTGGTGGTAGAGAGGGAAGGGAGAGGGGGGGGGGAGAGAGGGAGAGGGGTGAGGAGAGGGAAACATAGAAATTAAGTGCAGGAGTAGGCCATTCGGCCCTTCTAGTCTGCACCGCCATTCAATATGATCATGGCTGATCATCCAACTCAGTATCCCGTACCTGCCTTCTCTCCATACCCCCTGATCCCTTTAGCCACAAGGGCCACATCTAACTCCCTCTTAAATCTAGCCAATGAACTGGCCTCAACTACCTTCTGTGGCGGAGAATTCCAGAGATTCACCACTCTCTGTGTGAAACATGTTTTTCTCATCTCTGTCCTAAAGGATTTCCACCTTATCTTTAAACTGTGACCCCTTGTTCTGGACTTCCCCAACATCTGGAACAATCTTCCTGCATCTAGCCTGTCCAACCCCTTAAGAATTTTGTACGTTTCTATAAGATCTGCCCTCAATCTTCTAAATTCTAGCGAGTACAAGCCGAGTCTATCTTGTCTTTCTTCATATGAAAGTCCTGACATCCCAGGAATAAGTCTGGTGAACCTTCTCTGTACTCCCTCTATGGCAAGAATGTCCTTGAGCATTGGACATTGTGACACCACACGATGGAACGTTCAGCGGGTGCTGGTGCTCCTGCAAAGTCATATGTAAATGATTCCATTCCGATTGGACATATGTGAACATTGGGCATTGTGACATCACACGATGGAACGTTCACCAGGGGCTGGGGCTGATTCTATGGGTGAGATGCCAGTTTATTTTTTTGATATTGGGAGGAGAAGGTGGGGGTGATGGTGGGGGGAGAAGGATTTGATTAAAAATGTGTACATAAATACGACAAAATGTAATCAGGAGTTTCTATAAGATCCTCCCTCAATCTTCTAAAATCTAGCGAGTACAAGCCGAGTCTATCCAGTCTTTCTTCATATGAAAGTCCTGACATCCCAGGAATCAGTCTGGTGAACCTTAAACCATATAACCATATAACAATTACAGCACGGAAACAGGCCATCTCGACCCTGCTAGTCCGTGCCGAACACGTATTCTCCCCTAGTCCCATATACCTGCGCTCAGACCATAACCTTCCATTCCTTTCCCGTCCATATAACTATCCAATTTATTTTTAAATTATAAAAACGAACCTGTCTCCACCACCTTCACTGGAAGCTCATTCCACACAGCTACCACTCTCTGAGTAAAGAAGTTCCCCCTCATGTTACCCCTAAACTTCTGTCCCTTAATTGTCAAGTCATGTCCCCTTGTTTGCATCTTCCCTCCTCTCAGTGGGAAAAGCTTATCCACGTCAACTCTGTCTATCCCTCTCATCATTTTAAAGACCTCTATCAAGTCCCCCCTTAACCTTCTGCGCTCCAAAGAATAAAGCCCTAACTTGTTCAACCTTTCTCTGTAACTTAGTTGATGAAACCCTGGCAACATTCTAGTAAATCTCCTCTGTACTCTCTCCATTGGTGAACCTTCTCTGTACTCCCTCTATGGCAACAATGCCTTTGAGCATTAGGCATTGTGACATCTGTTTCTCCAACGGCGTTTGCGAACAGCGTTGCGGGGGGGTGAGAAGAGGGGAAGGAGGAGGAGGAAACAGGATAGATTTGGGAGGGAAAGGAGAGCGGGGTAGGGGGTGAGGGATGGGGAGAGAGCTTTGGGGGAGGGGGGGTGGGGAGGGAGGGTAGGAGGGAGGGAGGGATGGGGAGAGGGGTGGGGGGAGAGAGGGAAGGGGGGGGGGGTAGAGAGGGAAGGGAAGGGGGGGGGGAGAGAGGGATGGGAGAGGGGTGAGGAGAGGGGGGAGGAGAGAGTGGGAGAGACGTGGAAGAGTGGGGAGGGAGTAAGGGGTAGAGGGGTAGCGGGAGTGGTAGAAGAGGGCCGGGGAGTGGTGGAAGAGGGACAGAGGGGTAGGGGAAGGAGTGGGGGAGAGAGGGGAAGGGAGGGGAAGAGAGATGGGTGGGAGAGGCGTGAGGTAAGGGGATAGAAGTGGAAGAGTGGGGAGGGATGGGTAGGGGGAGTGGTGAAAGAGGGACAGAGGGGTAGGGGGAAGAGGGTGGAGGTAGAGAGGGAAGGGGGGTGGTGGTAGAGAGGGAAGGGGCTGGGGGAGAGAGAGATGGGCAGCAGAGGGAGAGGGGTGAGGAGAGGGACACATTGAAACATAGAAATTAAGTGCAGGAGTAGGCCATTCGGCCCTTCGAGCCTGCACCGCCATTCAATATAATCATGGCTGATCATCCAGCTCAGTATCCTGTACCTGCCTTCTCTCCATACCCCCTGATCCCTTTAGCCACAACGGCCACATCTAACTCCCTCTTAAATATAGCCAATGGACTGGCCGCAACCACCTTCTGTGGCAGAGAGTTCCAGAGATTCACCACTATCTGTGTGAAAAATGTTTTCCTCATCTCAGCACTAAAGGATTTCCCCTTTATCCTTAAACTGTGTCCCGCTTGTCCTGGACTTCCACAACATCGGGAACAATCTTCCTGCATCAGACAAATGCAATTCAGGACTTTTATCTTCACAAGCAAACTCAGAATGACGGTTAGTGAAGAATTCAAACAATCGCTGAGCGTTCAAGATGCTGCGCGCGCCTCCTGCACCAAAGGGGGGGGGGGTGCGTGTGTCATGCACACACAAAGATCTTGTAGCGGAGAGCTCCGCTATAAGATCTTTGGTCACACACTAAGCTCGCGCCTCCACAAACAGATGAGCGTCTTCTTGAATGGAGAGCGCGTGGCCGCCTCCACAAACAGTCACACACGCACTGTGGACCCGCCCCCACAAAAAATATTGTGTGAGGAAGGGGAGGAGGAGGGTGGAGAGGGAGAGGGGGGGGGGGGGGAGAAGAGGGGGAGAGAGGTGAAGGGGGGGGGGGGGGGGGTGTTGGAGCGGGCGTGCATGAGTCGAGAGAAGAAGGAAGGGCAGAGGGAGAGAGGTTGGCACAACAACAAAAAAGCTGGATAAACTCAGCGGGTGCCTTCTTCCGGGGTTCGGCCAACGGTGACCATTCAATTCGCTCCATAGATGCTGCCGCATCCGTTGAGTTTTAGTCAGCTTTTTTTATGTCTACCTTCGATTTTCCAGCATCTGTACTTCCTTCTTAAAAACAGAGACTGTGCACGTGGTAAGGGAATGAGGAGGGAGAGGGGGAAGAGTGTGGAGGGAGGGGGAAGGGGTCTAAAGCTATTACAGTAAATTAAACATTGTCACTAATGCCAGCGTGTTGTAGAGTAATAAGTCTTTAACAAATAATCTCGGAGCTGCCTGTGAAAACTTACCGGTACTCGCGGTAAAGTGAAGCCGCGGTCTCAATTAATAAGCGGCCGATTCGCGATCGTGGAGCCAAGGATCATCTCTGCGGGTGGGCAGGGGGGCTGTAGCGGTCGTTTGCTCGTTTTCAGACCCTGATAACGGGAGAAAAAACGGAGGGATATCGATCGCTATTTACCGCGAGTACCTAAGTTCCGCGATCGGAGCACTTTTTCCCGGCAAGTTTTCGCAGGCAGCTTCGAGATTATTTGTTAAAGACTTATTACTCTACAACAGGCTGGCATTAGTGACAATGTTTAATTGACCGTGTTATAGTTGAGGCCCTCAATTTCATGAATGAATGAGTGAGTGAGTGAGTGAGTGAGTGAGTGAGTGAGTGAGTGAGTGAGTGAGTGAAAAGTAGGGACTTTGCTTTCTTGCACTTTAATCCCATTCGCAGCACTTTCTTCAGCCTTTTTTATGCTTTTCCCACTAAATACAATGAACCTGCTGCAAGTTTCCATGGCATTTATTCTACAGAAAAACACATCGGAATCTCCAGTAAAACAGGCATCTGTGAAGCCCCCTCAGCCATTTTGTGTGCTTGCCTGAAACAAAGCACGTGATTGGCCAACTGGCAGACAACTCAATGTGAAACGTGCTTTCATTGGACTAAAAAATGCCCGACATTTTTCCCGTTTTTCTCTAATTTAATAAAAATGTGCAAGTCTTCTTCATATCGAGTTTCAGGGGTGATTTATATAAATATTTTTACACAATATGTGAAAATTTCATGTAGTTTGGTGACTTGGGTCACGAAACTGCTGAATAAAGCTCCTCGGCCCACAGCCTATTGTCTGTACTCCCAATATGGCAACAATATATTTGAACATTGGGCATTGTGACATCACACGATGGAACGTTCACCGGGGCTGTGGCTCCTGCAAAGGCATATGAAAATGAATCCATTCCGATTGGACATCTGTGAGCATCAGGCATTGTGACATCGCACGATGGAACGTTCACCAGGGGCTGCGGCTGGGGCTGCTTCTATGGGTGAGAATCCAGTTTATTTTTGAAATATTTAGGTGTGGGGGGGGGGGGGGGTGAAGGATTTGATTAAAAAAGTGTACTTAAACACGACAAAATGTAATGAGGAGCGGATACTTAGAAAGAAAAGCGAAATCTCTACCGAAATGGAAAAGACGTCGGCGATTCTGCGTCCGGTTTCGGAGTTGCGGAGAATCAAAGGAAGAAACGCGGCCGGAAGCCGTACATGCAAATGGATCCATTCCGATTGGACGTCTGCGAGCGTCGGGCATCGCGATTGGACGTCCGCGAGCATCGGGCATTGTGACATCGCACGGCGGGAACGAATCGAAAGGCAGGAAGGGATCCGTAGGTGGTCGGATGGGGCGAGAGTTTTAATATTATATAGATAGAAAAACGAACCTGCCTCCACCACCTTCACTGGAAGCTCATTCCACACAGCCACCACTCTCTGAGTAAAGAAGTTCCCCCTCATGTTACCCCTAAACTTCAGTCCCTTAATTCTCAAGTCATGTCCCCTTGTTTGAATCTTCCCTACTCTCAGTGGGAAAAGCTTTTCCACGTCAACTCTGTCTATCCCTCTCATCATTTTAAAAACCTCTATCAAGTCCCCCCTTAACCTTCTGCGCTCCAAAGAATAAAGCCCTAACTTGTTCAACCTTTCTCTGTAACTTAGTTGCTGAAACCCAGGCAACATTCTAGTAAATCTCCTCTGTACTCTCTCTATTTTGTTGACATCCTTCCTATAATTAGGCGACCAAAATTGTACACCATACTCCAGAATTGGCCTCACCAATGCCTTGTACAATTTTAACATTACATCCCAACTTCTATACTCTATGCTCTGATTTATAAAGGCCAGCACACCAAAAGCTTTCTTTACCACCCTATCTACATGAGATTCCACTTTCAGGGAATTGTGCACAGTTATTCCCAGATCCCTCTGTTCACCTACATTCTTCAATTCCCTACCATTTACCATGTATGCGGCTTGATTGGCTTCATGTAGAGTATGATTTGACTGGATAGCCCACAAACAACATTTTTCATTCTATCTCAGTTCAATGTAATCAATCCCAATACCACACAAACAAACAATTGTGTGAGGTGAGTCACTCATGGTAGATTTGAAGATTAAAAATTACAAAAGTAAACATAGAAACATAGAAACATAGAAATTAGGTGCAGGAGTAGGCCATTCGGCCCTTCGAGCCTGCACCGCCATTTAATATGATCATGGCTGATCATCCAACTCAGTATCCCGTACCTGCCTTTTCTCCATACCCTCTGATCCCCTTGGCCACAAGGGCCACATAGTTTATAGTCACTATATGTATCTCTTTAAGAACAATCAAGAGGAAAACACACAATGTTGCCAAAAGGAACAGCATGGCTGAGAACTGGAGCACTGGAAACAATTCAAACTTGCAATGGAAGAGCAAGGTATTGATATGGAGAGTGATCATATGAGCATAATCAACTAAGAAAACTAAAGCATACTGTGAGAGTTTGTATAGATACATAAAAATGAAAAGATAAGCTCTGTTGGGCCTTTACAGACTGAGAGGAGAAATTATATTGCAGACTAACGTAACGGCAAAGAATATAAATCAATATGTAATGTTTACACAGAAGATAGCACAAAACAGTGAATTATGGCAAAACTGCATTTAATCACCTGCTCTTTTCTTCGAGCTTAAAGAATATAAAAACTCTGTATTTTGAGTTTCAATTCTTCCAGGAGATTCTATGAAGGGAGTTTCCAATCACGTCTCTCGCCTTGTGACTGCTGGTGCTGAATAAATACCTTTTGCATGTACAGCTCCAGCCTCTGCATGGCCTGGTCAAAGTCCCAAGAAAGGAAACCGATTAACTTTGTGTACTTGGAATTTCAGAAGGAAACTAAATTAGAGCACGAGATACTAGGGTTCTTCCAGGCAAGTTTTCCGGCAAGCCCCAGCACGCCGTCCAGCAACAGTGAGTCGGTAGAGCTGGTTCGCCCACTGTAGACTCTGAATCCAGCCCCGGAGGGAAAGAGGTGTGGAATAATTGGAGATTTTAATTCTCATTTAAACTCATTTAATTTAACTGTTCCATTTGTTGTGATAGGATTTGAACTCATGTCTCCGGTGCATTTGTTGAAACCCCTGAATTACCACTCCAGAAACATAATATTTTTTGCAAAATATTCCTCAACATAAACTAACCTCCATTACCTGCCCACAATTCTAGACACTTAGAAACATGGCAAATGGCGCACAAATAGGCTTTGAGCTGTCCACCACTGAATATCGTCGATCCTCTATCCCAACATGATATTTAATCTCTCTCCACATACTCCTGAAAGCCTTTTTGTAGATGAAACCTATCTACCTCCTTCTTAAATATATTCAAGGATTCAGCCTACACGACCTTCTGCAGAAGAGAGATCGACAGGTTCAACATGCTCTAAGTGAACAGAAACTTGTCCAATCTCAGTCCTCCCTATCTTACCCTGTGTCTTAAGTCTGTGACTACTAGTTCTAGACCAGGAAAACATCCTCCCTCCATCCAGCCAGCCTAGCTCTGCAGAATGTTGCACATTCACATGAGATCTCCTTTCTGTTCAATGGGTCCAATTTTTCTTTGTGTGGGAGTAATAGAGTCATAGAATGATACAGTGTGGAAACAGGCCCTCTGGCCCAACCTGTCCCCACCAGCCACCATGTACCAGCTACATTAGTACCACCTGCCTGCATTTGGTCCATATCCCTCCAAACCTGCCATAGCCATGTACCTGTCAAACTTTCTTAAATGTTGGGATAGTCCCAGCCTCAACTACCTCCTCTTGCAGCTGGTTCCATACATCCACCACCCTTTGTGTGAAAATGTTACCTTTCAGTCCTGCCACCCTAGATATCAGTTTGGTGAATATTTGTTTCATTCTTCCATGGCAAATGTAGGAGTTCTTAGTCAAGGAGAACAAAACTGCAAATAAAAGTTTGTGTACTCTCATTAAGGTCCCATGTAATTGTTGCAGAGATTCTTACTCCTGTAGTTGTAACTTCTTGCAATTAAGACCAATATATCAATTGCGTTCTTAACTGATTGCTGTAGCTGGATATTTTATTGGCTGGTGTAAACAGCATCCACATCCTTTGTACATCAATGTTTACCAATCTATCACCATTTAAATAATACTTTTTTTTTCTAACCAAAGTGAATAACTTCACATGTTGCTTATGAAGGATCTTTGACGTGATCTAAGTCTGTTTCCTTTTCCGCAGATGCTGCCCGATCTACTGAGTATTTCCAGCATTTTCAGTTTTTTTTCACATTTCCTGTATATTTACTGTGAGTTAAAGAAAATGTGCCTGAACAAGGGTCCCGACTTGAAACGTCACCTATTCAGGTCCACATGCTGCCCGACCCGTTGAATTACTCCAGCACTTTGTGTTCTTCAGAAAACATAATAATGTTAGGTCTAAGTTATGATTGGTAGGGACTTTTGGTTGATGAGTCATGTTCTCCTGAGATGCTGTCTGACCTATTGAGTTACTCCAGCACTTTGTGTCTTTATTTTGAAAGCAGAATCCACAGTTCCTTATTTCAACATGTAACTGTTCCACTGCAAAATCTCTTCAAGGTATGCCTGCTTTGAAGATCTCCTCCTCTCTCCGAAGTCTGAAGAAGTCCCCTAACCAGAAACATCGCATATTCATGTCCTCCAGAGATGCTGCCTATCCAGCTGAGTTACTCCTGCAGTTTGTGTATGTTTATTGCTGATGAATGTTGGGTTTCTAGTGGGCTGAGTAGTGTTGAAGAGTGACATTGTAAAGTTCTGCGGATATTGTGTTTGAAGATGCATGCAATCACTTTAACCATGTATGTCAGACCACTGAACTCCGGCTCAGTTCTTGGAGTTGGATTACTGGCATTGACCTCTGCAGTGGAATCCTTCTACTGCAATTTGAGATTTTATCTGGAGGACCTTCTGCAGATAGTGGAGGGTTTCCCTCTCTCGTTAAACACCTGTACCATTGTAGATTGTTCCCGATGTTGGGGAAGTCCAGGATAAGGGGTCACAGCTTAAGGATAAGGGGGAAATCCTTTAAAACCGAGATGAGGAGAACTTTTTTCACACAGAGAGTGGTGAATCTCTGGAACTCTCTGCCACAGAGGGTAGTTGAGGCCAGTTCATTGGCTATATTGGTTAGATGTGGCCCTTGTGGCCAAGGGGATCAGAGGGTATGGAGAGAAGGCAGGTACGGGATACTGAGTTGGATGATCAGCCATGATCATATTAAATGGCGGTGCAGGCTCGAAGGGCCGAATGGCCTACTCCTGCACCTAATTTCTATGTTCTATGTTTCTATGTTTACCAACATTTACTTTGCATTGTCCAAAAATTATCTGCCTGTCAACTACCAAGTTGCTCTGGCATTCATCCTGAGTTCCACATAACCTGGTTTTGTAAGACATCCTGTCCATCTGGGGTTGGACCTGGTTTGTCATGACATCTCAGCCTGCACCCGAACCCCAGTGGTTGGCTGGTTGACTTAATTCTGACAGACAAACCCCTGAGGGGCAGCCACCCTCTGGAGATTCAGCCTTCGAATAGCCTGGCAGTAAGGATTGCTTTCTTCTCTTTGCAGGACCCTCACAGGTCCACTGACTCTCTGGTAGCCTTGCAATAATGGTGGGATCTGCAGGAACCAGGATGCACGATGGACAAGGATAACATTGTTTCATTTTGAGAATGATGTACATTTTGCAAATATTCACGGACCAGAGGCCAAGGACATACCTTTCGGAAGGAGATGATGAGGTATTTATTTAGTCAGAGGGTGGTGAATCCGTGGAATTTGTTGCCACAGAAAGCTGTGGAGACCAAGTCGAAGTCGATGGATACTTTTAAAGTGGCGATAGATAGAGTATTGATTAGTACAACTGTCAGGGGTTATGGGGAGAAGGCAGGAGAATGCTGTTGAGAAGGTAAAATAGATTAGCCATGGTTGAATGGCAGAGTAGACTTGATGGGCCGAATGGCCTTATTCTGCTCCTAGAATTTATGAACATGAGTATTTTAATGTTCACATAATCCTCTGTTTAGGTTTGTTATTGTCAGGTTGATCGAGGTATAGTGGAAAGTTCATTCGGTTTGCGTGCTATCTAATCAAATCTGATAATACTTTTACATGAATACAATTAATCCCAGACTTAAGCACAACGGTAGCGTGAAGAGAACAATACCAGTTCAAAATATAGTTTGTCAACATTAAAAACACACCAAAAAAATCAGTGTGGTAAAAAAAAAACGTTATCGTGAACACCTATAACGTGGTGGGGCTGAGTTTAGGGTTGAGAATTACATCCACCCTCCCCAAAAAAACGTATAAAACACGTTCACAACAATCCCTGCCCCGGACTTCGCTCCCTCTGCACAAGGTTCATTCCCTGCACTTCAGGCCGTGGTGCCGATTTCAAGCAGCCGATAGTTTTTTGCCAGCAGGTTGTCTCGTCCTGGAGGGGCCGGGCTTCGCACACCTAATTCTTTGCAACTCCGCCGCAGACAAGGAAGTATTTATTTAATGAGGATACACATCTCTCCTCAGCTTTTTAGCGATCGGGACACGCAATGAGTAGTATCGGAGAGAGTATTTTTCACTCCAAAGATTAAGGTAAGAATGGGAACGATTAATAAAACACCAATCTTAAAATCTTAAATTACTTCAAAAATATTTGTTTCCAATTTATCGTTGCGAGATTTCCTTAACTCAATGAGAACGTTTTTTTTGGGGGGAGTAAATTAGTTTACTAATATTTTTGGACTGGAGGCAGGATTCACTTGCCGTTTTAAGCTCCTTGATCGAAATGGGGGTGGGAGTGGAGAGGAGAGGAGAGGAGAGGGGGTGGAGGGTAGGGGTTTGAGGCATTTTTTCAAACTATACAGAAAAATAGTAACATCAATTTATCAGACAAATCCAAGTGTGAATTGGTGATGAGTGGACTGGTCAGAGGACAATTAAGGTCTGATGTGTTTTGGATAATATTGCCAAGGTTGTTTGTTACATTTGAAATCTAATTAGATAAAGGACAGTTGGTGCCAGACGAATATTTTTTTAACTATAATTTATTAAGCATGATGCCTGGAATTAGAATACTAAAATACTAAAGTGTGGTAGTCTGATATTAAACTGTGTAAATGATTGAAAACGGGGTTGCCTGAAAGAGAAAGCAGATTGTTGAAACGAGGGTCTGAAGAAAGGTCTCGACCAGAAACATCACCCATTCCTTGTCTCCAGAGATGCTGCCTGTCCTGCTGAATTGCTCCAGCTATCTGCGGTTTATGGATAATACACAGAAGGTCACTAAATGCTGGAGTAACACAGAAGGTCAAGCAGCATCTGTAGAGAACACTGATAGGTAAAGAGCTTATCCCACTTGGCCGTCATTTGCGCGCCATTTGTGCAACCTCCAAAAATGTGGTTGTCGTGTTGTGACGCACGGGTAGCCTGTGGGTAGCGCGGGACGGGTGCATGGGGAGGCGTGGAGGAGTGTGGAGTTGCGCGCGGTATCGCCCGGCGCTCCAGGATTTCGTGCTGCACAAAATCTTCGCACGCCACCAGCACTGATGACGCTGTGGTGGTGGGCCTGATCTCTGATAACAATGAGAAGGCCTACTGGGAGGAGGTGGCTGATCTGGCACTCTCGTGTCAGGACAACAGCCTCCTCTTGAATGTCCTAAAAACGAAGGAGCTGAAGGGCACAACATCTGAGGGCGTATACGCCACTGGAGATAAATGGAGCTACTGTAGACAGGGTGAGCTGCTTTAAATACCTGGGAGTCCACATCACAGAGGATCTGACATGGACATCACATGCTGCCGCACTGGTGAGTAAGGCAAGGCAAGGCAGCGCCTTTACCACCTCAGGCGATTGAGGAAATGTAGAGTCTCTCTGAGGATCCTTCAGTGCTTCTACTCTGGGGCTGTAGAAAACATCTTGTCCGGCAACATCACAATCTGGTTTGGGAATTGCTCTGCCCAGGACAAGAAGGCTTTGAAGAGAGTAGTGCGTTCAGCCGACGCACTATGGGAACTACACTCGCCCCCCTGCAGGAACTATACATCAGAAGGTGCAGATCCAGAGCCAGCAACATTATGGGGGACCACTACCACCCCAGCAACGGACTGTTCCAGCTGCTACGGTCAGGCAAACGCCTCCGCTGTAATGCTGTGAAAACTGAGAGGATGAGACGGAGTTTCTTCCCACATGCCATCAAGATTGTAAACTCTTATCTCATCAGGGACTAATTTACTGTACCAATTTACTGTTGTGTTGTGTCTTTTTAAACCTGTAGTTTTTTTTCTTCGAATATGTAAATACTAATTCTGTTGCCACTTTCATTTCACTGCACATCTTACATGGTAAATGGTAGGGAATTGAATAATGTAGGTGAACAGAGGGATCTGGGAATAACTGTGCACAGTTCCCTGAAAGTGGAATCTCATGGTAAAGAAAGCTTTTGGTGTGCTGGCCTTTATAAATCAGAGCATTGAGTATAGAAGTTGGGATGTAATGTTAAAATTGTACAAGGCATTGGTGAGGCCAATTCTGGAGTATGGTGTACAATTTTGGTTGCCTAATTATAGGAAGGATGTCAACAAAATAGAGAGAGTACAGAGGAGATTTACTAGAATGTTGCCTGGGTTTCAGCAACTAAGTTACAGAGAAAGGTTGAACAAGTTAGGGCTTTATTCTTTGGAGCGCAGAAGGTTAAGGGGGGACTTGATAGAGGTTTTTAAAATGATGAGAGGGATAGACAGAGTTGACGTGGAAAAGCTTTTCCCACTGAGAGTAGGGAAGATTCAAACAAGGGGACATGACATGAGAATTAAGGGACTGAAGTTCAGGGATAACATGAGGGGGAACTTCTTTACTCAGAGAATGGTAGCTGTGTAGAATGAGCTTCCAGTGAAGGTGGTGGAGGCAGGTTTGTTTTTATCATTTAAAAATAAATTGGATAGTTATATGGATGGGAAGGGAATGGAGGGTTATGGTCTGAGCGCAGGTATATGGGACTAGGGGAGATTATGTGTTCGGCACGGACTAGAAGGGTCGAGATGGCCTGTTTCCGTGCTGTAATTGTTATATGTTATATGGTTATATGGTTATATGTGTATGTGACAAATAAACTTGACTTGACTTGGCGTATCGCTTATGCACGAGGACCTACTGCGGTCGCACACTGACGTCCTGACCTCATACGTGTAGGGCATGGTGACGCATGATTACGTCAACGTGCGTAACCATGCGCGCTGCCTATATGCAGTCGGCCCGCTTTTTACGCGTCATGGATATAAGCGCGCGCGATTTAAGAGTACATTGTGGATAATTACTTAGCATTTTCAGAACAATGGGAATGTTGGCAATCTTTGTCAACAGGCAATTCACATGAGGAATGAGACATTGAGGGTTTGGAAGATGTTTGGGTGTTGTTTCGGGTCGAGACCTTTCTTCAGACTGAAGAAGAGTCACGACCCAAAACATAATCCATTCCTTCTCTCCAGAGATGCTGTTTGGCCCGCATTTTGTGTCTATCTTCAATTTAAACCAGCACCTGCAATTCCTTCCGACAGATTAATTTGGTCTGCAGCTTGCTACTTTTCATTCACTTCTTTTTTTGAATAGGGGCATTACATCTGCAGTTTTCCAATTGCTAGCACCACTCAAGAAACGGGAACCTTTTAGAAAATCACCATAAATATCATAAACTTGGTAAATATCATAAACTGGGTATCATGCGCTCCAGATGGCTGTGCTAACGCATGAAGACGCATGATGACACGCGCGACAGTCGTGCGTCAGTCACTAAATGTCAACTGTCAGCCAAGTGGGACAGGTCCTTAAAGTTTTGACTTGAGGCCCTTCTTCAGACTGATTGTAGTGGGGGCGAAGAGAACTGGAAGAGGGAGGAAGCAGGACAAAATAGTAGGATGCAGACAAGGGTTTTTTTTTTATTGAGAGGCAGATGGTTGGAACAAAGGTTGGAGATAAAAGCAAAAGGCGAGAGACGGCATTGAAGAGTTACAAATTGCAAAGCCAGAGGGAGGAAACTAGCAGGAGGGAAGGGAAGTTGGGAGGGGAGAAATAAGTGTAAGCCCAGGTGGGCAGAGAGGGAAGCGGGGCAGAAAAAGGGAAGGTTGTGGGAGGCGGGTGGGGGTTGTGGGAGGTTACCTAAATTGGTGCTGTTCCAGGCGTACACTAATGTTTAGAAAAGTATGGCTTTTAATTTATTATTATTTAATCCTGGCTTGCTTGGAATGTTAGAATGAGGAAGCAATTGTGTCGTGCAGTTACATGATGTGCTTGCATACAATTTTGTTGTTTTTGATGGTGAGGTGGATTTCATGGATGCCCAGTTTAGAGTTGCATGATTTTGTTCTGGGCCAATCATTTAGTTCATAAGTTCTTGGAGCAGAATTAGGCTATTTAGTCTATCAAGTCTACTCCGCAATTCAATCATGGTTGATCTATCTTTCCCTCTCAACTCCATTCTCCTAGAAACATAGAAACATAGAAAATAGGTGCAGGAGTAGGCCATTCAGCCCTTTGAGCCTGCACCGCCATTCAATATAATCATGGCTGATCATCCAACTCGGTATCCTGTACCTGCCTTCTCTCCATACCCCCTGATCCCTTTAGCCACAAGGGCCACATCTAACTCAGTCTTAAATATAGCCAATGAACTGGCCTCAACTACCTTCTGTGACAGAGAATTCCACAAATTCACCACCCTCTGTGTGAAAAATGTTTTTCTCATCTCGGTCCTAAAAGATTTCCCCCTTATCCTTAAACTGTGACCCCGTGTTCTAGACTTCCCCAACATCGGGAACAATCTTCCTGCATCTAGCCTGTCCAACCCCTTAACAATTTTGTAAGTTTCCTCCTCAATCTTCTAAATTCCAGCGAGTACAAGCCGAGTCTATCCAGTTTTTCTTCATATGAAAGACCTGCCATCCCAGGAATCAGTCTGGTGAACCTTCTCTCTACTCCCTCTATGCAAGAATATCTTTCCTCAGATTAGGAGACCAAAACTGTACACAATACTCCAGGTGCGGTCTCACCAAGACCCTGTACAACTGCAGTAGAACCTCCCTGCTCCTATACTCAAATCCTTTTGCTTTGAATGCCAACATACCATTCGCTTTCTTCACTGCCTGCTGAACCTGCATGCCTACTTTCAATGACTGGTGCATCATGACACACAGGCCTCGTTGCATCTCCCCTTTTCCTAATCTGCCACCATTCAGATAATAGTTTACTTTCCTGTTCTTGCCACCAAAGTGGATAACCTCACATTTATCCACATTATACTGCATCTGCCATGCATTTGCCCACTCACCCAGCCTATCCAAGTCACCTTTTAGGCTCCTAGCATCCTGCCTTCTACCCGCAACCCCTGACACCCGTACTAATGAAGAATCTGTCAACCACTGCCTTAAAAATATCTATTGACTTGGTTTCCACAACTGTTCATGGCAATTGATTTCACAGATTCAAAACCCTCTGACTAAAGAAATTACTCCTTATCTCCGTTCTAAAGGTACGTCCTTTTATTCTGAGGCTATGGCCTCTGGTCCTAGACTCTCCCACTCATGTAAACATCTTCTCCACATCCACTCTCTCCAGGCCTTTCAATATTCGGTAAGTTTCAATGAGGTCCCCAATCAACCTTCTAAACTCCAGCGAGTACTGGCCCAGTGCAGTCAAACGCTCATCATATGTTAACCAACTCATTCCTGGGATCATTCTCTTAAACCTTCTCCAGACCCTCTCCAATGGCAGAACATCCATCCACAAATATGGGGCCCAAAATTGTTCATAATACTCCAAATGTGGCCTGACCATTGCCTTATAAAGCCTCAGCATTAGATCCATGTTTTTATATTCCAGTATAAAAACTAGAAACAAATCCTAGTTTTGTGCTAGTAACTGGAGGCTCCATCTTACAAAGTTGTCAGAGCACAAATTGAAGCAGTGACATGGTCTACACTTGGTCTCACTGATGTGGAGGAGCCACGTCAAGAGTACTCAATGCAATCTTTGGCAGAAACTCACAGCAGGTTATCACCAAACACAATTCTCCAAAATCCATGTGCTAGTACTGATCCCTTGCAGAGGATTCCTCTGGTTGCTGTCTGTTCCCAATTAAACAACGTTTTTGTTTTAACATTCTCATCCTTTTTAATATCAAGATAAAACATTCCAATTCCGTTCATCACTGCATCATCAAAGGTTTCAAAAGTATTTTATTGTCACGTGTACCAAGAAGTGACATTCGAATGACCATACAGCCATACTAAAAAAAGCAACAAGACACACAACTACCTAAACGTTAACATAAATATCCACCAAAGCAGATTCCCCACATTCCTCACGGTGATGGAAGGCAATAAAGTCTAAACCTCTTCCCTCTTTATTCTCCCGCGGTCAGGCAGTGGAACCATCCGTCGGGGCGATCGAAGCTCCCACGGCTTGGAGCTCCCGAAGTCGGTCTCTAACCAGGGACCGCAAGCTCTACGGTGTTAAAGTCCGCAGGCTCCCGCGGTTGGAGCTCCGAGGTCGATCCCTGACAAAGGGATCACCAGCTCCACGATGGGAAGTCCCGCAGGCTCCCAAAGTCGGTCCCCAGCAGAGGCTGTCAACTCCTCAATGTTAGGCCGCAGTGCGGATGGAGATACGATATGGAAAAACATTGCATCTCCATTGAAGTAAGAGATTAAAAATTAATTTAGCTCTCGGCAAAATATGAAAATAATGAAATCCCCGAGTCTGAATTCAACCATTTTTAGATTTTGATTCCAGTTTCCAATGCAATTGATCATTGGTGTATCTGAAGTTTGTATTAGATACAAATTAAATCGTGATCACAATAAGAACACCAGGCATTGACTGAAGCAGGATGAAGGAAAGAATGCACGATGGATTGTGGCAAGAAACAATATGAGGCAATGTTTGATAGCTTCTCACGAACATAGATTGCCACATTTAAGGTGGGTGGAGAAGGTCATAAGTGTGTAGGAAAGAACTGCAAATGCTGGTTTAAATCGGTAGACACAAAATGCTGGAGTAACTCAGTGGGACAGGCAGCATCTCTGGAGAGAAGGAATGAAGTCTGAAGAAGGGTCTCAAACCGAAACATCACTCATTCCTATTCTCCAGAGATGCTGCCTGTCCCACTGAGTTACTCCAGCATTTTGTGTCTACCGATTTAAACCAGCATCTGCAGTTCTTTCCTACACACTTGTGATCTTCTCCACCCACCTTAAATGTGGCAATCTATGTTCCAGAGATGCTGCCTGGCCCACTGAGTTATGTGTCTACCATAAGATTTTAAGTGATAGGAGTAGACGTAGGTCATTCAGCCCATCAAGTCTACTCCACCATTCAATCATGGCTGGTCTATCTCTCCCTCCTAACCCCATTCTCCTACCTTCTGAAGTTCTGGTGGGCGATGATTTTACTCCTTGTAAAAGAGTGATGATGAAGAAAAATGACAAAGGGAGATCACAGTGATAGATATAAAGCAATATCAGAGAGACCACTGAATTTCTCAATGAATGAATGAGATGTGTGTCAAGCATTTAGTCCTGATCCCATCCTACACGTTTATGAGCTGATACTAATATACCGGGAGGAAGAATTGCTAGTGCGACTTGGGAGGGTTTAAACTAGATTGGCAGGGGAGAGTCTCAGAAAAGGGGGGGGGGGGATACTGTCGTCAAAGAAAGCAGGTTTAGCAGACTGGATAGGCAGGTTCACAGTAAAGTGAGAGGGATACCTCTAGCTATTTCAATGCTAGAGGCTTAACACGCAAGGTGGAGTGGAATTTGTTAAATGTGCCGAAGTTTCCTTGATTAATATATGGAGAGCCCCTTTGGAGAGGGCACGACTTAGTGAATGGTGTAGGGCAAGTGACTGAAGTGTCAAAGGGAGAGCACATTGGAAGCAGTAACCATAATTCTATTAGTTTTTAACTAGTTATACAATAGGGTAGGACTGGCCCACCAATTAAAGTTCTTAAATTGGGCCAAAGGTGATTTTTGAAGGCATAAGGTGGGAACGCAGAGGTTTATTGGGAGAGTCTGCAGGTAAAGGGACAGCTGGCAAGTGGAAGGTTTCAAAGGTGAGATAGCAAGAGTACAGGAGCAGCATGTTCCTGCTAGGGTGAAGGCAAGGCTGGTAAGTTTAGTGAAGCATTTTGATGAGAGATGTTGGGCCTCTGGCAGGAAAAATGAGGCATGTGTTAAATTTAGGCAGTCAGATCAAACTAATCACTAATCTGAGTACACCTAAGAAAGCAATCGGGAAGGCAAAAAGAGAACATGAAATTGTGTTGTCTGTCAAGGTAAAGGAAAATCCCATGAGATTCTACAGATATGTTTAGAGTGTAAGAGTGGCAAGGGAAGAGTGCAACCACACAATGAGCGAGCTATTAAATGAATGCTTCTAATCCACTTTTACTGAGGCAAATTCATGGAAGTCAAGGGCTTGAGGCACAAGAGTTGCGATGTATTAGATCATTAGCACAAATTACCATAGAGGATGTATCAGTAGTTTCAAAGCACATTAAGGTGGATAAATTCCCAGGGTCAGACCAATTTCATCCTCGCACCTTCCGGTAGCTAGGAAGGAAATTGTGGAGGCCTTTACAAAGATATTTGTAGCCGCAGATGACGTTCCAGAAGACTGAAGGGTGGTTAATATTATATGTTATTTGAGAAGGGCAGCAAAGACAACCCAGTTAATTACATGGTGGTGAACCTAAAGTCAGGGATAAGTTGTTCGAGAACATTCTCATGGATATGATCTAATAGCAACTATATAGGCACAGACTGATTAGGGATGATCAGTATGGCTTTGTGCATGAGAAATCACTTCTCACAAATCCAATAATGTATTTTGAAAAGGTTGCCGTGGATTAATGAGGGCAGGAGGTGGAGGTCGCTATCTGGGCTTTGCAAGGCCTTTGACAAGGCACTGCATGGTAAGCTTGTCTGAAAGGTTAGCTCAAATGGAATCCAAGGTGAAGCTAGCCAATTGGATTCATAATTGGCTTGGAGGAAGGAATTAAAGGATGGCTGGGGAAGGTTGTTTTTCTGATTGTGGTCAGAGGTCTGTGATCCGTGGGGTCCCTTGCTGCTTATTATCCACATTAATGATATGGACGACAATGCGGCCAGCAAATTTGCAGATGACGCTAAAATTGATGGTATAGTGGGCAGTGAGGGAAGATATCTAAGTTTACAAATGGTCTAGATCAGGTAGGAAAATTGGTCAAGGAACAGCAAATAGAATTTAATTCTGACAAGATTTACACAGTAAATGTTAGAGTCCTGGAGGGTGTTATGTAATAGAGAGTTTTCGGAGTATCTGTGCACGGTTCCTACAAATGACGAGGCACGCAAACAATGTGATGAAGAAGGTGCTTGGCATGCTTGCCTTCATTGGGAAGGATATTGTGTATAAATGTTGGGACATCATTGATGCAGTAATACAAGTAATTGGTGGGATTGTACTAGTTGTGTTCAGTTCTGGTCATCTAGCTTCAGGAATTGTGTCATTAAGTTGGAAAGAGTGCAGAAGAGATTCTCCAGGATGTAACCTGGAATTTCAGGCTTGAATTATAGGGAAAGATTAAATAGGCTGGGATTTTTTTTCTTTGGCGTGTAGGAGTTTGAGGAGTGACCTTCAGATTTACAAGATCATGAAGGCCATGGATAAAATGAATGCTCAGTCTTTTTCCCAGGGTAGATGATTCCAAATCTAGAGGACATAGACTTAAGGTGAGACGGGAGAGATTTAAAAGGTATCTGAGGGAAACATTTTCTCTCAGAGGGTAGCATAAAACTGTAATGGACTGCAAGAAGAAACTATAGAAGCGGATGCTATTATGACTTTTAAAATACATTTGGACAGATATATGGACATGAAGGCTTTAGAGGAATATGGTCCAAATGCAGGTGAATGGGGATAGCCTAAAATGCCAACTTGGTCAGAGTGGATAAGGTGGGCCAAAGGGCCTGTTTCCATGCTGTACAGCACGATGATTCTACTGCAACAGGCATAGCACTTTCACCCACTCTGATTTGTTGAAAGCTCTCTCCTGTTGCTATATGTTGGTAATTTTATATCTGTTGCACATATAGTTCCCGATGTTGCACAATGTCTTAAGATAAAATCTAACTACAAAAAATACCAGTACCCAGATGAGTTTTGTGATTGTTAAATGCATAATCATGATGACACTTACTTTCTATCAATATGAATACATCTTATGAATCGTAGTTTTTTAATTAGATTCCACTGATTTACGATTTGAAATTGCAACGGTTGCCAGAGGGCAGTGTTGTATGCTGACTGGGGTTCTGGTGGATAATGCCTGCGCTGACTCTGCACGAGATCTCTTCTGCTGCAAAGTTTGTAATCGCTTGGATATGAATGGCAACTGAACATACTGTGTGGTGGATGGCTGTGCTGATGATATAACAAATTGCTGGTTTCCTTCACAATTATCCTGCTGAGAAATGCCTCAGGCATTGACAAGTCTGAGAGTGGAAATGTTAGAATTTAGCATCTGAGGTTTCATCTCAAACCTAGCCAATTCCAATTTGTAGATTTGTTTTACAGTAAATACATCGAGTATAATCTGCACCAGTATTCTTTGAGCTGCATTCTTTGGCAGATGAGTTGAACAGATACTTTGGATCTGTCTTCACTAAGGAGGACACAAACAATCTTCCTGATATAATAGTGGCCAGAGGATCTGACGTGACAGAGGAACTGAAGGAAATCCACATTAGGCAGGAAATGGTGTTGGATAGACTGATGGGACTGAAGGCTGATAAATCCCCACAGCCTGATTCTCTGCATCCCAGGGTACTTAAGGAAGTGGCTCTAGAAATCGTGGCTGCATTGGTGATAATTTTCCAATGTTCTATAGACTCAGGATCAGTTCCTGTGGATTGGAGGGTAGCTAATGTTTTTCCACCTTTTAAGAAAGGCGGGAGAGAGAAAACGGGGAATTGTAGACCAGTTAGCCTGACATCGGTGGTGGGGAAGATGCTGGAGTCAATTATAAAAGATGAGATAGCCACACATTTGGATAGCAGTAACAGGATCGGTCCGAGTCAGCATGGATTTACGAAGGGAAAATCATGCTTGACTAATCTTCTGGAATTTTTTGAAGATGTAACTAGGAAAATGGACAAGGGAGAGCCAGTGGATGTAGTGTACCTGGACTTTCAGAAAGCATTTGATAAGGTCCCACATAGGAGGTTAGTGGGGTAGTATTGGGGGTAGAGTGCCGACATGGATAGAGAAGTGGTTGGCAGACAGGAAACAAAGAGTAGGGATTAACGGGTCCCTTTCAGAATGGCAGGGAGTGACTAGTGGGGTACCGCAAGGCTTGGTGCTTGGACCGCAGCTATTTACAATATACATCAATGATTTGGATGAAGGGATTCAAAGTAACATTAGCAAATTTTCAGATGACACAAAGCTGGGTGGCAGTGTGAACTGTGAGGAGGATGCTATGAGAATGCAGGGTGACTTGGACAGGTTGGGGGAGTGGGCAGATGCATGGCAGATGAAGTTTAATGTGGATAAATGTGAGGTTATCCACTTTGGTAGCAAAAACAGGAAGGCAGATTACTGTCTAAATGGGGTCAAGTTGGAAAAAGGGGAAGTACAACGGGATCTGGGGGTCCTTGTACATCAATCTATGAAAGTAAGCATGCAGGTACAGCAGGCAGTGAAGAAAGCGAATGGCATGTTGGCCTTTATAACAAGAGGAATCGAATATAGGAGCAAAGACGTCCTTCTGCAGTTGTACAGAGCCCTAGTGAGACCACACCTGCAGTATTGTGTGCAGTTTTGGTCCCCTAATTTGAGGAAGGACATTCTTGCTATTGAGGGAGTGCAGTGGAGGTTTACAAGGTTAATTCACGGGATGGCGGGACTGTCATATGCTGAGGGAATGGAGCAGCTGGGCTTGTACACTCTGGAGTTTAGAAGGATGAGAGGATATCTCATTGAATCATATAAGATTGTTAAGGGCTTGGACACGCTAGAGGAAGGAAACATGTTCCCGATGTTGGGGGAGTCCAGAACCAGGGGCCACAGTTTAAGAATAAGGAGTAAGCCATTTAGAACGGAGACGAGGAAACACTTTTTCTCACAGAGAGTGGTGAGTCTGTGGAATTCTCTGCCTCAGAGGGCGGTGGAGGCAGGTTCTCGGGATGCTTTCAAGAGAGTGCTAGATGGGGCTCTTAAGAATAGTGGAGTCAGGGGATATGGGGTGAAGGCAGGAATGGGGTACTGATTGGGGATGATCAGCCATGATCACATTGAATGGCGGTGCTGGCTCGAAGGGCCAAATGGCTTACTCCTGCATCTATTCATTGTCTATTGTTTATTGCCCAGGTAACATTAGTTGATTCATTCTAATCGCAAGGTTGTGTGTATGTATTGGGGGAATTAAGGTTTCAGACAAGCTAGGCAGCAAGAAATTAGCTAGGGAACTACATCATTGTGTAGAAGCTGTTGGAGGGGATTCTTAGTTTAGTTCAGTTTAGTTTATTGTCACGTGTGCCGAGCTACAGTGCAAAGGTTTTGTTACGTGCTAACTAGTCAGTTATAAAGACAATACATGATTACAATCGAGCCAGACACAGTGTATAGATACATGATGAAGGGAATAACGCGAATAATGTTTAATGCAAGATAAAGTCCGATCAAAAATAGTCCGATAGTCGCCTGGATACATTTTGTTCACCTGGAGTAGGAAAGAATTAGAAAAGATGCCTCAAATTAGTTGACCAGGTACTTGGTTCTGTCTTCCTTAGTGAAGACAGAACCAAATCTCCCAGATGCACTAGGGAACAGAAAACCCAGGGTGATGGAGTTTTGGTCTCCTGCTTTAAGGAAGGATATTCTTGCTATTGAAGGAGTGCAGCGTAGATTCACAAGTTTACTTCCCGGGATGGCGGGACTGTTGTCATATGATGAAAGAATAGAGCAACTGGGCTTGTATTCACTGGAATTTAGAAGGATGAGAGGGTTTCTTATAGAAACGTATACAATTATTGAGGGATTGGACACGCTAGATGCAGGAAACGTGTTCCCGATGTTGGAGGAGTCCAGAACCAGGGGCCACATTTTAAGAATAAGGAGTAATGCATTTAGAACTGAGATGAGGAAAAACTTTATCACACAGAGAGTTGTGAATTTGTGAAATTATCTGCCTCGGAAGGCAGTGGAAGCCGATTCACTGGATGCATTCAGGAGAGAGTTCGATAGAGCTCGGGGCTAGTGGAATTAAGGGGTATGTGGAAAAGGCAGGAACAGGGTGCTGATTGTGGATGATCAGCCATAATCACATTGATCATGTCTCGAAAGGCTGAATGGCCTACTCCTGCACCTATTGTTTATGTATCCAGCACAGGCTACACAACACCTTTTCTCCTGACTGTGAAACCTCACCATGAGTGAGATTAAAACATAATGGAAGAGAACCTAATGAAGGGTCATACAGTCATACTGCATGGATAGTCATACAGTCATATCAGCAACTACCAAGGATCTACCAGCAATTAGATAGGCATGGATTGATTATGGTTAGTCGGCATGACTTTGTGCATGGGAAACTGTGACTCACAAATCCGAGTGTTTTGAAGTGGTCACCAAGATAATTGATGAGTGCAGGGCAGTGGACGTTGTCTAAATGGACGTTGGCAAGGCCTTTGACAAGGTCTAGTGGAGTCCAGCATTGTGATATTTGAATCACCAGGGCTACAGCAGGTCTACTTGGTTGGCCACAGGCAGGATCATGGTTGCTTCGGGTTCCTATCACCAAAGGCTAATTTTGCTCTTGTTTTCTGGTTGCTTCCACAGAGGAGAGACATAAATGTAGCTGTTTCACATTAGAAATAGGACATAAGGCTGTTGAAATAGGAATTCTACAGCACACCTATTAGGCATTAGCTCCTAAAATATACCTGCATTTGGACTGCTGGGAAATGTCAGTGTTGAGTTAGAGGGGCTCAGAATATAGTAAACTCTGATTTTAACAGACCTTTTTTTATAATGGACTGACCTCCCAACAGCTGCTCATACAATAGCCGGCTTGCTGCCCATACCACCCCCATCCAGTGGCACCTTGCAGGCCTCTTACAGTGCTGATCGCCCATGCCACCCCAGCTCATGGTGGCTTCCCTTGCTACTTACAGTGTTGGCTGTCCACATCACCCCTGGCCAGCACCACCTCCCGGGCCACTTGCCATGCTGGCTGCCCACACCACCTCTGCCACTGCCGTCACACCCAGCTTCCTCGAGCACTGCCACTCGTGTCTGCTGCCGCTGCCACCACCACCACCACCATCGCTGACCCTCCACCTGCAATCCGACCGCCAGTGGGCTGCAACCATTGACTCCCCCGGACACCAGCAGGCAGTTCCATCAACTCACCTGGATTCCAGGCCCAATTCCAGACCAAGAGTCTGAAGCAGGGTCTCAACCCGGAAGGTCACCTATCCATGTTTCCCAGAGATGCTGCCTGACCTGCTGAGGGACTCCAGCATTGTGTGTCCTATTGTGTATTAACCTGCAATTCATACAATGGTAATTCCTTATTCAGGTATAGCGGACCATCGACAATAATGAACACCGTTACTCCCCAATAGTCTGTCATAACAAGGATTTACTGTATATTCTTGCCCTATTTGTGGTCTAGCCAATTTTTGCCAAAAATAAGTACATTATTTTGAAAAAGCTGCTTTAGGCCCATTCTTTGGAAAGTGAACATAAATGTCACACACGTAGGAAGTACATCCTCTGTTGTGCCTTTTTGACAGTGGAGTTGATGGTGGCCCCCTATTAAGACCCTTGAAGATGATGGTTCCCAGGAACGTAAAAGGCTCCACAGATGTGACCGTGTTGTTGATGGTGAGTGGGGTAAACAGAAGGGGAGCTCTCCTAAAGTCTACAATCAATTCCACTGTCTTAAGAACATTGAGGTCCAGGTTGTTGCGATGGCACCAGGATGCCAGCTGTGTCACTTCCTGACTGTAGGCAGATTCCTCCCCATCCTGGATCAGTCCAATCAGGGTTGTGTCATCTGCAAACTTGAGAAGCTTGACAGAGGAGTCAGTGGAGATGCTGTCATTGGTGTAGAGAGAGTAGAGGAGTGGGGAAAATACGCAGCCTTGTGGTGCTTCTATGCTGAGGGTCATCACAAAGTAATACGTTAAAAATTATTGTAAGAGATTAAACTTATTCATTGCTGTTTTCCTAACTAGTTCCTACAGAACTATAATGCATGTTTGCTAAAGAAATAAACATTCTAGCTTTTTTTTAAAAAATTCACAGGGTTTGTACAATGCTTCCGTGTGGTGTCACACACGTGACCAGTCCTATTTGACCTCTGACCCTAAACAAACATTGTCAGCATTACATTAAAACATTTATTATACCTGTAATGCTTTCAAAATTAGAAGGGATGTATTCACAATTTTTCATCTTTTTGATGACACACGTGACTACCAATTGACCTTTACTATAATGACAGCAAAAGCAGGTTTATTTTTTATACCCTTCTGAATTTGTTTGAAATAGTTAAGCTGTTGCTTCAGATCTTACAATGTCTGTTAATAAATGTTAATTCAGAGGACATGGCATTTGTAAATGTTAACATTGATAGAGCCACAAGGAAATCTTTTCCTTGAAGCACATATATCAAGAGATCATTTCATGGTAATTCTCTTGCAACATTCTGGAAATGGTTCAAGATTTTGAAAGTGTTTCTCGAAATAAACCAATTTGAATTTATAGCCTAAAAAAGACACAAAGTGCTGGAATAACTCAGATGGTCAGGCAGCATCCTCGAGGAACTTGGATAGGTGATATTTCGGGTTTGGACCATTCCTCAGGTTGTTTAGTTTAATTACTTGTATTTTAGGTAGCATCTGCCAACCAGCACCACCGCCTCACACTTCCTCTCTTCTAGCT
Organism: Leucoraja erinaceus; assembly: GCF_028641065.1. Classification (NCBI taxonomy): domain Eukaryota; kingdom Metazoa; phylum Chordata; class Chondrichthyes; order Rajiformes; family Rajidae; genus Leucoraja; species Leucoraja erinaceus. The sequence continues at coordinate 51,948,238 of NC_073381.1, forward strand.
TTCTTTCACCCCCACCTACATTTGGTCTGAAAAAGGGTCCTGACCCGAAATGCCACCTATCCAAGTTCACCGGAGATACTGCCTGACCTGCTGAGTTACTCCAGTACTTCATCTTTTTTTGTAAACCAGCATCTGCAGTTCCTTGTTTTTAGACCCTGATTTTATAGCCTCGAGTTTATAATGAACTATCAAGTCACCTTCCAGTAAAGTAAGTTTATTAACATAACTGTCCAAATATTTAAAAACTTTGCTTTCTTTCTATGCTACCTCATTATGTCAGTAAATGGCCAAGTAATCAAAGTCTCCCCAAAACAATAATTTTATCTTGCAGTGTACATCACCCACTTTAGCTTCCAGTATACTTCACACACAGAACAGTTTTCCAAAGTAACAACCTCCACTCTTTTTAATTTCTAACCATACAATTGCATATTCTTTTTTCATAATTCTTCTCTCTTTGTGTGTACATCAGTTCATTTTTTCATTAATATTGTCAATCTAATTTTTTTTTACCTGAGTGATTCTCGAGAAAATCTAATTCCCCAACATGTTTATGTCCCTTCTGTCCAGCTTTGGCCCTGTTACTTCAATACATACCTCCCATCTAAGTTTATTTCCCACATTCACTACAGCTGCAAATCATTTATGCAGGAGGCTGTAGGATATTTTGAGTGAATACAAATGGAATAGACTATGACGATATATTAGAATTGTACCCAAAGTACGGAAATCAAATACCAGAGGCCATATATTTAAGATGAGAAAGGAGAAAGATTTATAAGAATCTTAGGGGCAACTTTTTCACACAGAAGGCTGTGGTTATATGGAATGAGCTGCTGGAGGAGGCAGAAACTACAACATATTCAAAAGATATTTGGCCAGATACTTGGATAGGGAAGGTGTGATTAATATAAATGGGACACCTTGGTCGACATTGGCAAGCTGGTCCGGAATGTCTGTTTCCGTGCTGTCTGACTCTGGATCTGTGACTATGACTTTAAACTAAATGTTTCACTCTAAATGTAGGGCAACCCAGAACAGTAAACCTTAAGCTCATGCTAAAATAATCTGTCACTTTTAGAAACATAGAAACATAGAAATTAGGTGCAGGAGTAGGCCATTCGGCCCTTCGAACCTGCACCGCCATTCAATATGATCATGGCTGATCATCCAACTCAGTATCCCGTACCTGCCTTCTCTCCATACCCCCTGATCCCCTTAGCCACAAGGGCCACATCTAACTCCCTCTTAAATATAGCCAATGAACTGGCCTCAACTACCCTCTGTGGCAGAGAGTTCCAGAGATTCACCACTCTCTGTGTGAAAAAAGTTCTTTTTTCATCTCGGTTTTAAAGGATTTCCCCCTTATCCTTAAGCTGTGACCCCTTGTCCTGGACTTCCCCAACATCGGGGACAATCTTCCTGCATCCTAGCCAGTCCAACCCCTTAAGAATTTTGTAAGTTTCTATAAGATCCCCTCTCAATCTCCTAAATTCTAGAGAGTATAAACCAAGTCTATCCAGTCTTTCTTCATAAGACAGTCCTGACATCCCAGGAATCAGTCTGGTGAACCTTCTCTGCACTCCCTCTATGGCAATAATGTCCTTCCTCAGATTTGGAGACCAAAACTGTACGCAATACTCCAGGTGTGGTCTCTCCAAGACCCTGTACAACTGCAATAGAACCTCCCTGCTCCTATACTCAAATCCTTTTGCAATGAAAGCTAACATACAATTCGCTTTCTTTACTGCCTGCTGCACCTGCATGCCTACCTTCAATGACTGGTGTACCATGACACCCAGGTCTCGCTGCATCTCCCCCTTTCCCAATCGGCAACCATTTAGATAATAGTCTGCTTTCCCGTTTTTGCCACCAAAATGGATAACCTCACATTTATCCACATTATACTGCATCTGCCAAACATTTGCCCACTCACCCAGCCTATCCAAGTCACCTTGCAGTCTCCTAGCATCCTCCTCACAGCTAACACTGCCCTCCAGCTTAGTGTCATCCGCAAACTTTAATATAGGTTCCAATAAATACACACAATGTCATGGGTTGTTGCCAAAACTGAATTGCCCAAAGCAAACAATTTGTGTACCGCCCTTACATTATCATTAGGCATGCATTATGATCTTACCCGTGTACTTGTGTTCTGCTTCTGTGTTTACCACACAATATCTTGGAGATTACTTTAACCATTACTTTTTTACTCAATCTTCACATTATCATTCCGATTGTTCTGATGTCCACTTGAAATAACATTTTACTGTCCTTGATAAACGTTTCATTTCCATTAATGGGCAGTTCAGAATTTTCTGCCAACTAATAGTTCCTAACTATTGCACAGTAGAGCTATTTTTTTTTTGCTGTTGCTTTGGAGAAGAGTGCATTGTACTGTTTAGATGTCCTTCAAATTAATTCTTCATCATCATTATCATCATGGGTTTTCATATATTTTTGATTTAAGGTTAAGATGCCAAGAAATTGTACTATCACCTTATTTGGTACACTAAATGTATTTGGCACATAGTGTAAGCACCAAATCATGATTGCACCTTCTTAAAGTGAGAATGTCCCAGAAAAAAAGAAACAGAAAAACATTTGTAAAGACAAGGAACTGCAGATGCTGATTTATTTAAAAAAAAGACAGTGCTGGAATAACTCAGTGGGTCAGGCAGTGTCTCCTGAGAACATGGATAGGTGATATCTTGGAACATGCGGAATTGCAGATGCTGGTTTTCAAACAAAAAAATAAAAAGTTGTAACATTGGGATATTCTCACTTTAAGAGGGCGCTATCGTGATTTTTTTCCCTTTTAGAAATGTTCTCCCCATGACCGCGTGGGTTTTCCCTGCGTGCTCCAGTTGCCTCCCACACTCCAAAGATGGATACGTTAATTGGCTTCTGTAAAAATTGTAAATTGTTTTTGTGTGTAGGATAGTGCTAGTGCACGGGGAATGCTCTTCGCCGAAGGGCCTGTTTCTGCGCTGTATCTGTAAACTAAACTAAATAGTACTTTCACATTCATGGAAGCCAATGACTTGCTAAGCTTGGAACAGTCTCATTGTATGCGTGCTCCCTCTGCAGCAGCCACATGTGAGGACATGGAGGAAGGTGGGGAGTAGGGACAACAGCGCCATGGTCTCCCATGGATAAATGAGCAGAGATGCTTCAACCTGTAATCAGTGCTGCCAACAATTGTATTTGCATTGACTTAAAGTCCAGGGGAATGTTAAATTGTATTTGGTTCCTGACTATCACCATGATGTACTGCTCGCTTTTAGCGAGTTGCTGAGTCTCCCGTGCCTTCTCTCTCCACCATCTGTTCTTTAGGGCACAGCTTTCTGCTGCATCCCTGATCTCGGGCAGCTGTGGAGCTGCTTAGGGTGGAGCTCCCACTCCAGGATGCTTTCTGTTTGCATTCAATTAGCTCCTTGATCTCCCTGTCATTCTTGTCTAATCAGTACTGGTTCTTCTTGGTAGAGGCCAAGTATCTCTCACAGATTCCAACACTGGAGTAAGCTTTGTGACTTCTGGAGGCTGAGATTTGAGAGAGACCAAGAGCTGCTCCCTGAGATATAGAGTCATAGAGTGATACAGTGTGGAAACAGGTCCTTTGGCCTAACTTCTCCAGCAACACTAGTCCCACCTGCCTGCGTTTGGTCTATATCTCTCCAAACCTGTACCTCCAAACCTGCTATATCCCTCTAAACCTGTACCTGTCTAACTATTTCTTAAATGTTAGTATAGTCCATGCCTCAACTACCTCCTCTGGTAGCTTGCCCATACACCCACCACCCTTTGTGTGGAAAAATTCTGAACCATTCTTAGCAAAGACCTGTGTCAATATAAGGCTGAAGATAGACACAAAAGGCTGGATAAACTCAGCGGGTCAGGCAGCATCTTTGAAGAAAAGGAATAGGTGACGTTTTGGGTCAAGATCCTTTTTCAGACTGAGGGGCGGGGAAAGGGAACGAGAGATGTAGATAGTGATGAATGAATGAATAGACGGTGATATAGAGAGATATAAAATAAATGAATTAAAGATATGCAAAAGAGTAATGATGATGAAGGAAACGGGTCATTGTTAGCAATGGGCTAGGTGAAAACAGTGGAAGAATTTCTTTTGCCAGTGGATGTTGAATCTGTGGAATTTATTGCCATGAGCAGGCCAAGTCATTAGGTATTATCAAAGCGGAGATTGATAGCTTCTTGATTAGTTAGGATGTCAAAGGTTATGGGGAGAAGGCAGGGTACAGGTTAAAGGGAATAACGTTTAGTGCCAGATAAAGTCCAATTTAAGTTAGTCCAAGGGTCTCTAATGAGGTAGATAGTAACTCGGGTCTGCTCGCTAGTTGTTGATAGGATTGTTGCGTTTAAGTTGGATTTTTAAATAGGATGGTTATTGGGTATTTTTAAAGTGGACATTGACAGATTCTTGGTTAGTACGGGTGTCAGGGGTTATGGGGAGAAGGCAGGAGAATGGGGTTAGGAGGGAAAGATAGATCAGCCATGATTGAATGGTGGAGCAGACTCAATGGGCTGAATGGTCTAATCCTACTTCTGTGTCTTATGAACTTATAAAACGAGTTACAGACAGACTCAACAAGACGATTTTGAAGCTAGTACGACTTGGGTGGGGGAGGGATGGAGAGAGGGGGGATGCAAGGGTTACTTGAAGTTGGAGAAATCAATATTCATACCACTTGGTTTTGCGGACATTTCAACATCTCACTATTGAGGTCTGAGGTTCCCACCTGCTTGAATAATACTGGTGCCCAAGAAGAGCAAGGTGACTATCGACCAGTGGCACTAACGTCTATGGTGATGAAGTACTTTGAGAGGTTGGTTATGGTGGATATCAACTTCTACCTCAGCAAGAACCTCGACCCACTACAGTTTGCCTACCATCACAACAGGTCAATGGAGGATGCGATCTCACTGGCTCTCCACTCGGCACTTGGATAATAAAAACACTTACGTGTTGGTCATAGACTACAATACCATCTTCCCCCTCAATACCATCATCCCCTCCAGGCTGGTTATTAAGCTCATGGAACTGGGTCTCTGTGTATCCTTCTGCAATTGGATCCTCGACTTCCGCATCCACAGACCACAGTCTGTTCGAATTGGCAGAAATACTTCTTCCTCATTAACAATCAGTACGTGGGCACCTCAAAGCTGCGTGCTCAGTCCCCTGCTCTATACTCATGACTGTGTAGCCGGACACAGTGCCAACTCCATCTTCAAATTCGACGATGACACCACGGTTGTTGGACGAATTACAGATGGTGTTGAGTCAGAGTATAGAAGTGAGATCGACCGATTGATGAAATGGTGCCAGCACAACAACCTGGCTCTCATTATCAGTAAATCCAATGAACTGGTTGTGGACTTTGGAAGAGGATGGATGAGGACCCACAATCCTGTTTATATATAAAATACTGCACTGACAACCTCACAACCCACAAACAAATAAAGACCTTCCCTAATCAGAAGCCGTGGATGAGCAGAGAGGTCAGACTCTTGCTGAAGGCTCGCGATGCTGCTTTCAGATCTGGCGACGCTGAGGGATACAGCTCATCCAGGGCCAACCTGAAAAAGGGAATCAGGAGCGCAAAACTCAAATACAAACGGCAGATCGAGGAGCATTTTAAAATAACTCCGACCTCAGACGCATGTGGCAAGGTATCAAGTCCATCACCGACTACAACAAAGTTAACACCCCCCCCCCCCCCCTTCCTGAAGAGCGAAACTATTTCTATGCTTATTTTGATCGGGACAATAAAACACCAGCCATCAAAGAGGCCCCACCCCCGAATAAACAACCCCTCAGTCTCTCCACCTCTGCTGTACAAGGCGCACTGAGCAAAGTGAATGACAACAAAGCTGCCGGCCCCGATGGCATCCCGGGGCGTGTGCTCAGGGCATGTGCTGGACAACTATCCCTGGTCTTCGCTGACATTTTCAATCTGTCACTGGCCCAGGGTGTCGTCCCTACTTGCCTCAAGACCTCAACCATTGTGCCAGTGCCCAAATAGTCAGCTTCAGGGAGTCTCAACGACTTCCACCCAGTGGCACTCACCCCTGTCATCGCGAAGTGCTTTGAGAGACTGATCCTGGCTCACCTCAAATCCAGCCTCCCTCCCACACTGGACCCCCATCAGTTTGCCTATCGGCCCAATAGGTCAACAGAGGATGCCATATCTGCGGCTCTTCACTCTGCCCTGACCCACCTGGACAATAACAACTCCTACATCAGGTTGTTGTTCATCGACTTCAGCTCCGTATTTAATACTGTCATCCCCACCAGCTTGATCACCAAACTCAACGGACTTGGCATCACCACCTCCCTCTGCAACTGGACACTGGATTTCCTCACTAACAGACCCCAGTCGGTTAGGATCAACAACCTCACCTCCTCCACTCTGACACAGGGCTGTGTGCTCAGCCCTCTCCTCTACTCCCTCTTCACCCATGATTGCGTCCCTATATATGGCTCCAACACCATCATAAAATTCGCTGATGACACCATGGTGGTAGGACTGATCGGGGACAACATGTAGTGCTTCTACGCAGCGGCGGTGGAAAGCATCTTGTCCGGGAACATTACCATCTGGTTCGGGAATTGCTCTGCCAAGGACAATAAGGCTCTGCAGAGAGTAGTGCGTTCGGCCGAACGCACTATGGGAACTTCACTCACCCCCCTGCAGGAACTATACAACAGGAGGTGCAACTCCAGAGCAAACAAAATCATGAGAGACCTCTTCCACCCCTGCAACAGACTGTTCCAGCCGCTACGGTCAGGCAAACGCCTCCGTTGCCATGCAGTGAGAACGGAGAGGTTGAGAAGGAGTTTCTTCCCAGAGGCAATTCGGACTGTAAACGCCTTTCTCACCAGGGACTAACTGTACAGAACGTTTTTCCTTCTATTATTTATTATGTAAAATAATATGTGTGTTATGATTGTGTTTATAATTTGTTTGGTTGTTTTGTTGTTCCGCGAGCATTGCCACTTTCATTTCACTGCACATCTCGTATGTGTATGTGACAAATAAACTTGACTTGACAACGAATCAGCCTATAGGGAGGAGGTCCAGAATCTGGCAGCCTGGTGTACCAATAATAACCTTGTCCTCAACACAAGACGAAGGAAATCATCGTAGACTTCCGGAAAACCAGAGGTGGCAGACATACCCCCATCCACATAAACGGGACTGAGGTGGAGCGCGTCTCCAACTAGAAATTCCTCAGGGTACATATCCCAGAGGATCTGTCCTGGTCCCTCAACACCACCAAACTGATTTAAAAGGCGCAGCAGCGCCTCTACTTTCTGAGGAGGCTTAAGAAAGTTCACTTGTCCCCTCGGATCCTGTCCAACTTCTACCGCTGTACTATTGAAAGCATCCTGACCACCTGCTTCACGGTATGGTACAGCAGCTGCACCACAGCTGACAGGAAGGCACTGCAACGGGTGGTGAAAACCGCTCATCACATCATCGGTGCCCCGCTCCCTGCCATGGCTGCCCTTCACCGCACACGGTGTCTGAGACGGGCTGGGAAAATTATTAGGGACCCCTCACACCCCAACCATGGACTATTTGCCCTCCTCCCATTAGGGAGGCGGTACAGGAGCCTCGGGTCTCGCACCAGCAGGCTAAGGAACAGCTGCTTCCAAAATACCATTACCCTGCTGAACTCACAGGCCTGGCACTAGCTATCTTTTTATACCCTTTTATCTGTATATATTTATTTGCCCATGTACTAGATCAATATATCAACATTGTACATATTGTTTTAACCAGTATTTTACTACTTTGCACTCTGAATAGACGCTAAAATGCATTTTGTTGTACCTGTACTCGTATTTGTGCAATGACAATAAAGTTGAAACTAATCTAAATCTATATCAACGATGGTGGACAGAGTCAACAAATTCTTGGGTGTGCATATTTCCAAAGATCTTTCCTGGACCCAGCACACTAATGCAATTATAAATAAAGCACGAACTTCTGGAGAAGATTAAGGAGATTCGGTATGTCAGAGAGGATTCTCTTGAACTTCTACAGGTGTACAGTAGGAAGCATATTGACTGGTTGCATCATGGCCTGGTGCATCAAGTTGAACGTACAGGAGTGGAAAAGACTGCAAAAAGTTGTGAACAGTCCATCACCGGCTCTGATCTCCCAACCATCAAAGGGATTTATCAGAGTCGCTGCCTCAAAAAGGCAGCTAACATCATCAGAGACCCACTCCATCCTGGCCATACACTCATTTCACTCCTGCCATCAGGAAAAAGGTACGGGAGCCTGAAAACTGTAACGTCAAGGTTCAGGAACAGTTTCTTCCCTACGGCCATCAGGCTATTAAACACTACAACAAATAAGCTCTGAACTACAATAGACTATTATTATTATTATTATTATTATTGCACTACATATATGTAGTTCTGAGGGTGGCGCCGTTGAGTATGGCTGCCCTGCCTACAGTTGTTCATCCTTTCACCTTTTTTTTTATTTTAGTGTGTTAAAAAGTTTTGTTTTTCTGTCACTTCTTTGGCAGTTTAGGGGGCTTTTCTTCTCTCTTTTTCGTATCTTTCTTCTTTTTCTTCATTCTTTCCTTTTTACCTTTTTTTCCCCAATTCATGTATCAATTCATAAAATGTTTAAAATGAAGCTGTAAGAAAATTGTATAATTGTTATGCGGATTGCTTTATTCCTGTACAATTGCTTCAAATAAAATAAACATTTAAAAAACATCCACAATAGATTAAGGAGGCTCACCACTCTGGCTCACCACTCTGCACTGAACCACTGGTGTTGATAACACCATTATCCCTCCAAACATGTTATCAAAGTAGGTTTCTGCTCATCTCTATGCAAATACATTTTCTTCTTCCTCATGAGCAGGCCACAATCAGTAGAAAATGGCAACAACACTTCCTAAATAATAACCATCAGCACAGGACCAGGCTGTGTGCTCTGTCCCCTGCTCTACTCGCACTATACCCAGCAGCAAGAGAGGATGTTGCAGAACTCTCTTTGGAGAGCGGATGGGAACTTCTTCAACTCTAGGAGACATCCCTTGAGGAGATTTCGCAGTGAAGCAGACAAAATGTTGTAGCAAGGAACTGCAGATGCTGGTTTAAACCGAAGATAGACACAAAATGCTGGAGTCCTCTCTCGCTGCTCCCCTTCTGTGAGTCCTCCTGCTCTCCGACTACATTTTCCTTGATCCCCATCCCTTTGTCTTGTTTTCTCACCTTACATTTCCTAATTTAATTTTTGTTTATTATATATTATATATATATATAATAAACATATATATTATATAAAATACAATGCATTTCGTTATCTCTGTACTGTACACTGACCATGACAATTAAAATTGAATCTGAATCTGAATCTGATTATCTATGTGTATTGTGTTTATAGGTCTGTTCAACTGCATTTTTCTGTTGTCAGTACATATGATAATTAAATACTCTTGATCTTGACTCTTGACAAGACTCGACAAAATATTTGTTTAGATGACTTTAGTAAATAGTTCTAAAGAGAAATCTGCGGCAGTTCAGATCATGATCACAGTTTAGATCAGGGGTGGGGAACCTTTTCATGTTGGAATGCCGCATTAAGTTAGCTGTAATCCAATAAGGCCGCATCCAAGAAACTTCAATTAGATATTTCAAAATGTACATTATTTTGTAAAAATCTAACTACTATGTACTAACTTCAAGAAAATGAAAAAAAATTGATAATTCTAAAGTTAACTAACCTTTTAACGACTTTGTTGTGACTGCTTTTTGTGGAAGGTTAACGCACATTCTAGAGTCGCATTAGAACTAAATCATGAGCATAACAGGTGTTACAATAGCCCTCATGACTTACCAATGTTTTAATTGTGGCCGTCAGTCGGGGAGGATTATTTTGTTGAATTTTTTTTACTCTTTTAAGTACGTATTGTAAACAGTAGCAATGTTACAAAAACATATTAATAAAATAAAATTAAAATGATTTGTTCTACAAAATTTGGATTCATTCAAAAGACTGCACTTAATGGCCTAGAAGGCTACAGGTTCCCCACCCCTGGTTTAGATCAATAATAATTCAAGAGGAAAATAATTGTGGTATTGTCTATTAAAATTGATTTATATTTTGGCTCCCTTTGCTGATAATCTTATTCCTAAATCATTGAGACCATTACATAGAAAAAGAAACATGAGCAGTCTCAATATTATACTTGCTGCTTTGACTGGAAAATCCTGGTATGTTGGCTTACTTGTTTTACCAGTTCAGATGTGTCATCTTACATTCCAGTTGTGAATTAACCACATCGCTATTTTTACTAGGAAACCAATTTTGTCCCCCACTTCCTTGTGATGAGAAAGGTGATTTTCTGCTTTGATTCATCCGTCTCACGCAAAGAATGTTTTTCCCTCTGCCTTTTAATTTATGCAAATTCACTGACTGGGAATCTGCAGTTTTCTAGCACGTCAGGAGTGCACTTCTCTGAAATTGCGTTTTGTATGTTCTCTTCATAATGATAATTTCAAATATAATACTGTACTTTTATAATCACTCCCAAATGTATGTGCTTTTCCAGTATATTTTACCCCCCCACCTACAACATAGGAGGCCATTAAGCTCATGGATCTACATCGGCTATCAGTGTAATCCCTATCCTCAACATTAGTTTTTTTTTCAACTTTTTTTTTTTTAGTATGTTTTAAAGTGTGTTTTTGATGTTTCTCGGTGTGTTTTGTGTGGGGGGGTAAGGGGGAAATCGTTTTGGTCGCCTCCTCCATGGAGAGGCGACTTTTTCCAGGTTGCCTCCCCAGTGGCCTAACATCAAGGATCGGCGCGGCCTTTCCCGGAGATGCGCCCGGGGCTTCAGCGGCGGGCGCAGCGTGGACTCTCGGCGTGAAGCGGGTGAGCCCTCACTGGGGCTCGCTGGAGGGAAGCGCTCCGTTTCGCTGGCCCGGGGCAGCCGGCAGCCTGAAGCCGCGGCTCCAGCTCCAGCTGGCGCGGCGTCTACAGCCTGGGATCCCTCGTGGGGGACCCGGGGGAAGAAGAAGCCATCATGGCCGGCCTGCAGACAACTCTGACCGCGGGTCCAGCATGGACTTACCATCACCCCTGGAGGGGAGCTTCGACCATCGGCCCAGCGGTCTGCGGTGCTTCTGGCTGCGGCGCGGCGGGAATCTTAAATCTTCGACCACTGGCTTGCAGCCTACATCAGCCTGAAGCCGCGGTCTCCGGTGGGGAAGAGCCGATCCTGGACTTACCTTGCCTTTGACTTTGTCCCTTACCACCTGGACGCCCGCAGCAACGGCTGCGGAGGGTGGAGGTCCCGACCACGGGGGAAAATGGAGGTCTGGCCAAGTTCTGTGCCTTCCACCACAGTGATGAATGCTGTGGTGGATGTTTGTGTTACATTTTTATTGTGGTTGTGTGTTCTTTATTATTGTACCGCTGCTGACAACCCAAAATTCCACCGACCCTGGTTGTGTGGCAATAAATTCTATCAATCAATCAAATTTACCTGGAATCAATTCTGTCTCGCATGCCCATCAACTCCACTTTGATTTTCTTACTACCTATCCAGCACAATGGACAATTTACAGGAACTAATTAACCTACCAGCCAGCATGCCTTTGGGATGTGGTATAGAATACCCGGCAGAAACAGATGTGGTCACAGGGAGACCATGCTAACTCCACATGTACACCGTCCAAGCTGAAGCAAGTTACTGGGTCACAAAAGGAGCAGAATTATCTGCTATGCCACCGTGATGCACTGAGTACAATATAATTAATTATTTTTCATGCCAGCTACTTCAGGAAGTCACGAAGGAAGACATAGGTTAGGCCGCATTTGGAGTATTGTGTACAGTTCTGCTCACCCCAGGGCCGGCCTTAAGCCGATTTGGCCGATTGCCCCCAATTGGGCCCCGCGCCTAATGGGGGCCACGCACTAATGTTCCGTATTGCGTACGGAAATACAAATTCTCTTTGTTAAATAAAGATTTTTTTTAAATTCGCCATCCAGATTTTTTTTTAAATGAACATGTATAACAACCGCTGCACGGCCATCAGACACAAACGATTTGTTAACTAGTACTGTTAGTACTTCTTAACATGAAGTAGTTAACAAGTTGTTACATCAATCTGCATCCATCCACATTCCTCGGTAAATGTTATTGTGTTTTGAATGAGTATTAATGACATCATGTTCCTTTGAATAAAATTCACGCGACGTCAATAATACTTGTTTAAAACACAATTACATTTACTGAGGAATGTAGATCGATGACACATTGAGAATTTCTTTAAACTCACCATCATGAGTGAGGGCCCCGGACCGCGAGAAGGGGTTTCTTCCTGGTGTGCAGGTTAGTCATTCACCTACTGACCCACGTTGTGTCTCTCTGTGTTTTGCTCTCTCCCTCCCTCCCTCTCTCTCGCTCTCTCTCCCGCTCCCCATCGCGTCTCTCTCTAGCTCTCTCACCCTGTTGCCTCAGCATTCCCGGAATCATTGACATTTAGCGGTAGACAAAAATGCTGGAGAAACCCAGCGGGTGAGGCAGCCGCCTTGACCGCTTGACCTTGACCTCCAGCACTCTGTGTTTTTTGTTTGGCTCTGAAGTTGAAGGTGGCTCAGCAGGATGGGCAGCGGCTCTGGGGGGAGGGTTGCGTTTCTGGTCGAGACCCTTCTTCAGACAATCACAAGTACTCTCACCGACGAGAGTTCAATTCAGTCTGAAGAAGGGTCTTCTCTCCAGAGTCGCTGCGCTGCCTGGCCTGCTGAGTTACTCCAGCTTTATGTCTAATACAATTTCTCACGGGGCGCTTATAACGTCTCTAAACCCCTCTGGGACCCTCTGAACACCTAAACCCCCTCTATTCCCACTCTTCCTATTTCCCTCTACAACACTTCTAAACCCATCTGAAGCCATCTGAAGCCCTCTAAACATCTCTAAACCGTTTAAACACCTCTAAACTAGGAGGCTACAAGGTGACTTGTATAGGTTGGGTGAGTGGGCAAATGCATGGCAGATGCAGAATAATGTGGATAAATGTGAGGTTACCCACTTTGGTGGCAAAAACAGGAAAGTAGACTATTATTTGAATGGTGGCCGATTAGGAAAAGGGGAGATGCAACGAGACCTGGGTGTCATGGTACACCAGTCATTGAAAGTAGGCACGCAGGTGCAGCAGGCAGTGAAGAAAGCGAATGGTATGTTAGCATTCATAGCAAAATAATTTGAGTATAGGAGCAGGGAGGTTCTACTGCAGTTGTACAGGGTCTTGGTGAGACCACACCTGGAGTATTGCGTACAGTTTTGGTCTCCTAATCTGAGGAAGGACATTTTTGCCATAGAGGGAGTACAGAGAATGTTCACCAGACTGATTCCTGGGATGTCAGGACTTTCATATGAAGAAAGACTGGATAGACTCGGCTTGTACTCGCTAAAATTTAGAAGATTGAGGGGGGATCTTATAGAAATGCACACAATTCTTAAGGAGTTGGACCGGCTAGATGCAGGAAGATTGTTCCCGATGTTGGGGAAGTCCAGAACTAGGGGTCACAGTTTAAGGATAAAGGGGAAATCTTTTAGGACTGAGATGAGAAAAACATTTTTTACACAGAGTGGTGAATCTCTGGAATTCTCTGCCACAGAAGGTAGTTGAGGCAGGTTAGTTGGCTATATTTAAGAGGGAGTTAGATGTGGCCCTTGTGGCTAAAGAAATCGGGGGGTATGGAGAAAGCAGGTACAGGATACTGAGTTGGATGATCAGCCATGATCATATGAATGGCTGTGCAAGCTCAAAGGGCCGAATGCCCTTTGCTACTCCTGCACCTTGTTTCTATGACTGCGTCCAACTGCTGTCTGGTTCGTTGATCGGTTTGCTAGTTATGAACTGTTTTGGGAGAGAAAAATGCTCACGGCAGACCAAACGTGTTAAACAGAAATTGGTCAGATATTGAGCTTTACACAGTAAGAAATCATGTGAAATAATCGCTGAATTTAATTTTAAATGAATGTACCTGCATGTTATACTGTTTAGTTTGGAGATGCAACCAGATAGTCTACTGAGTTTGCACCGACCAGCGATTTTTGTTACAGATTTGACAATTTTATTTGGCGACCAATCAATCGCTGTCTCTAAGGGGGTTGCATCCAATCACCAACCAGCTTGCTTTAAAATACCCGTCCAATCAACAAATAGATCTCCTCCCGTCCAATCAGCCGCTGTCTCCAACGACATTGTGTCCAATCACATAATGCAGTTTAATGGTGATTAGCAGCTACGGTAAAGGTTGGAAGCCAGTGGAGCTACTGACAGTCAAACGGGAGGGAGCAGGAGTGTATAATCCATAGCACTTAGTGTACAATTTCATAATATATACTAAATAACTGGGCTGACACACCTTGGCTGGGAACCTGGGGCCCACCAAAATTGTTCCCAATTGGGGGCCCCGCACATCCTAAGGCCAGCCCTGGCTCACCCCATTATAGGAAGGTTGTGGAGGGTTTGCAGAGGGTACAGTGGAGGTTTACCAGAATGCTTCCTTGATTAGGGGGTATCAGCTACAAGATAAGGTTGGATGGTTTTCCCCAGAACGCTAGAATTTGAGGGGAGACCCTGTAGAAGTATATGAAATTATGAGAGATGCAGATAAGGTGGACTATCAGAACCTTTTAAAAAAGATATGCGGGGCAAGTTTTTTTCACAGATGGTGATGGGTGCCTAGACAAGTTGCCTAGGGTGTTAGCAGATACAATGGTGGCATTTAATAAGCTTTTAGATAGCCACATGGATGTGCTTGGAATGATCATGTTTGGGCAAATAATATTAGTCTAGGTATTAAGTTCAGCACAGACGTTGTGGGCCAAATGGTCGGTTTCTGTGCTGTACTTTTCCATGTTCTATGTATGTCAATATGTTATAATTTAAAATATCACTTATTGTTACTGTAATTTATTGCCTTTTATAAATGTTTACAAGAATCTGAAATATTTGTATAAAGTTTGGCTTTGTGTTTAACCATATAACCATATAACAATTTCAGCACGGAAACAGGCCATCTCGACCCTTCTAGTCCGTGCCGAACACATAATCTCCCCTAGTCCCATATACCTGCGCTCAGACCATAACCCTCCATTCCCTTCCCATCCATATAACTATCCAATTTATTTTTAAATGATAAAAACAAACCTGCCTCCACCACCTTCACTGGAAGCTCATTCCACACAGCTACCACTCTCTGAGTAAAGAAGTTCCCCCTCATGTTACCCCTAAACTTCAGTCCCTTAATTCTCATGTCATGTCCCCTTGTTTGAATCTTCCCTACTCTCAGTGGGAAAAGCTTTTCCACGTCAACTCTGTCTATCCCTCTCATCATTTTAAAAACCTCTATCAAGTCCCCCCTTAACCTTCTGCGCTCCAAAGAATAAAGCCCTAACTTGTTCAACCTTTCTCTGTAACTTAGTTGCTGAAACCCAGGCAACATTCTAGTAAATCTCCTCTGTACTCTCTCTATTTTGTTGACATCCTTCCTATAATTAGGCGACCAAAAAATTGTACACCATACTCCAGAATTGGCCTCACCAATGCCTTGTACAATTTTAACATTACATCCCAACTTCTATACTCAATGCTCTGATTTATAAAGGCCAGCACACCAAAAGCTTTCTTTACCACCCTATCTACATGAGATTCCACTTTCAGGGAACTGTGCACAGTTATTCCCAGATCCCTCTGTTCACCTACATTCTTCAATTCCCTACCATTTACCATGTACGTCCTATTTTGATTTGTCCTGCCAAGATGTAGCACCTCACACTTATCAGCATTAAACTCCATCTGCCATCTTTCAGCCCACTCTTCCAACTGGCATAAATCTCTCTGTAGACTTTGAAACTCTACTTCATTACCTGCAACCCCACCTATCTTAGTATCATCTGCATACTTACTAATCCAATTTACCACACCATCATCCAGATCATTGATGTACATGACAAACAACAGTGGACCCAACACAGATCCCTGTGGCACCCCACTCGTCACTGGCCTCCAACCTGACAAACAACCATCCACCATTATTCTCTGGCATCTCCCATTCAGCCACTGTTGAATCCATCTTGCTACTCCACCATTAATACCCAACCATTGAACCTTCTTAACCAACCTTCCATGAGGAACCTTGTCAAAGGCCTTACTGAAGTCCATATACACAACATCCACTGCGTTACCCTCATCAATTTCCCGTGTAACATCTTCAAAAAATTCAAGAAGATTAGTTAAACAAGACCTTCCAGGCACAAATCCATGTTGACTGTTCCTAATCAGACCCTGTTTATCCAGATGCTTATATATATTATCTCTGTAATTATCTTTCCATTAATTTGCCCACCACTGATGTCAAACTAACAGGTCTATAATTGCTAGGTTTACTCTTAGACCCCTTTTTAAACAATGGAACAACATGCGCAGTACGCCAATCCTCCGGCACTATTCACGTTTCTAATGACATTTGAAATATTTCTGCCATAGCCCCTGCTATTTCTACACTAACTTCCCTCAATGTCCTAGGGAATATCCTATCCGGACCTGGAGACTTATCCACTTTTATATTTCTCAAAAGTGTCAGTACTTCCTCTTCTTTGATCCTCATAGTTTCCATAGCTACTCTACTTGTTTCCCTTACCTCACATAATTCAATATCCTTCTCCTTTGTGAATACCGAAGAAAAGAAACTGTTCAATATCTCCCCCATCTCTTTTGGCTCTGCAGATAGGTGTCCACTCTGACTCTCTAATGGACCAATTTTATCCCTCATTATCCTTTTGCTATTAATATAGCGGTAGAAACCCTTCGGATTTACTTTTACCTTACTTGCCAAAGCAACCTCATATCTTCTTTTAGCTTTTCTAATTTCTTTCTTAAGATTCTTTTTTTTACATTCTTTATACTCCTCAAGCACCTCATTTACTCCATGCTGCCTATAATTATTGTAGATCTCCCTCTTTTTCCGAACCAAGTGTCCAATTTCCCTTGAAAACCATGGCTCTTTACAATTTTTACGATTTCCTTTCAACCGAACAGGGACATAAAGATTCTGTACTCTTAAAATTTCACCTTTAAATGTACTCCATTTCTCTTCCACATCTTTCCCATAAAACAAACTGTCCCAATTTACTCCTTTTAAATCCTTTCGCATCTCCTCAAAGTTAGCCTTTCTCCAATCAAAAATCTCAACCCTAGGTCCAGTTTTGTCCCTCTCCATAATTATATTGAATTTGATGTTGATTTATAGCTAACAATTTTGAAGAAAAGAAGACATATTTGCTGCATGATTTGATGAGCCTCGTGAATTCCTAGCAGTGATAATTTAGTTGTGGCCAGGATTATAATCTCCATCAGTTACTTTTTGGGTCACTTTATCAGAAATATGCCCTGTCACACTGAACATAGAGAGTTAACATTTCAGCTAGGATGTAATGTTACAGTTGTACAAGACATTAGTGAGGCCGCATTTGCAGTATTGTGTTTAGTTTTTGTCACCCAACCTATAGGAAAGATCTTGTTGAGCTGGAAAAAGTGCAGAGGATGTTGCCAGGGCTTGAAGACCTGAATTATAAGGAGAGGTTGGGCAGGCTAGGATTGTATTCCTTGGCGTGCAGGAGGCTGAGGGGAGATCTTGGAGAGCTGTATGAAACCCTGAGGGTAATAGATAAGATGAATACATCCAGTCCTTTACCCAGAGTGGGGAAATCAAGAATCAGAGGACATAATTTTAAAGTGAGAGGGGTAATATTTAATAGGAATCTGAGGGGTAAGTTTAAACCTCTAAATCGTTCCAATTTAAGTACCTGTCCAAATCTCTTTTAAATTTTGTAATAATATCTGCCTCCAGCTATCCTCTGGTAGCTTGTCCCATATACCGACCATCCTCTGTGTTGCCTGCACCATATCTCTCCAGATTTTCCCTATCCATGTTCCTATCTAATTGTCCTTTAGACACTTTCATACTAGTGCTGATAAAGGGCCCTAGACATGAAATAGTAACTATTTCTCTTTTCACAGATGGTGCCTGATCTATTGAGTGTTTTCATTTTTTTCTGTTTTTGTTTCAGATTTTCAGCATTTACTTTTTTAAAGGATTTTCAGCTAGGGTAAGGATATCTGTGATAACAGGAAGAAAAACGAAGGAACATAACTCCAGTCAATATATTTTACTGGGAAGTTCCCCATCACTTCCACTCCACCATTGTGTGCTCAAATACCACCCCTTTCCAAATTGAGGCATTCGAGTCCTCCGCATGATGTTGCATCTTTACTCCGCATCTTTGAAGATCAGAAGTTATTTGTCCACCATAAATGTATTTGCAAAGTTTGCATCATAGCTTATTCAATCATGTGTTTCTGTTTGTTTTCCAGTAAATTCACCATTTTAGTCATTTGAAATGCTGCCTCGAACCAGGATCATGTCATGGTGCCTGTTGCTGACTTTTTTCTATCAACAAGTTGAAGTTGATGAGCCACATAGTTCAAATTCTCCTCTTCCAGTAAGTAGCCTTTTCCGATAAACAATTTATAATGAAAAACATAGTTACAAAGGTTATAGCTTCACAAGAATGTATATAGATTTTTAACGCCCCTGTTACCAAGCAATATTTGAATGTTCTCATCTGGCAAATTAATGTAAAATGCGTCATGTACTTTTTACGTAGTGAATCACTTGGTGAAGTAATGAAAACTTCAAAGCCAAGAAAGGAACAGTGAGGCCAGGGATTCTGTGATTTGTTCAGTGGTAGATTTGTTTTTTTTCTGAGGAGTTAGAAACTTTTCACACACTCCTGCCTGGGACCAAGATTTCAATTGGAAGCCAGGTATTGGTGAGAATTTCTTGGGTAGGCTGGGCAGGGAGGGGTGGCTTTTTTAAAGCCAGCACATTCTAATGACACATTATTTTGCATTTCTGAAATTCATTGTACTTCCTTTTGGCTCATTTTAAATGCAAATGATGTGAATGCTGACATAATTAACAAAGGGATTACAAGCACACAGATTAAGTGTTAGTCATAATGTTATTTAAAATATCCCAGGAATTATATTATGCAAGGTTACACAAAAATGCTAGAGAAACTCAGCGGGTGCAGCAGCATCTATGGAGCGAAGGAAATAGGCAACGTTTCGGGCCGAAACCCTTCTTCAGACATTATATTATGCAATATTCTTTCAGAAGGGATGTATTCTGATTATTTACTTATAAGGATCAAGAACGGTGTAGGAAGCAAACTGCAGTGTTATTGTGTAGGAAATAACTGCTGATGCTGGTTTAAATCAAAGGTAAACACAAAATGCTGGAGTAATTTAGCAGGATACGCAGCATCTCTGGAGAGGACCCGAAACATCATCCATTCCTTCTCTTCAGAGATGCTGCCTGTCCCGCTGTTTCAGCATTTTGTGCAGTATGTTATTTTTCTTTCCAAAGTTGCAGAATAACTGCATCAATTTAATTTGCAGTTATAAAGTGAGGTTGACCTTGTTTAATTGATTGAATATTGTAACATGTGACAAGTCACTATGAAATTATTTGCTTGCATGCTCAAGGTATGTAAATAGTGGCCCATCAAGGGCACTTACAAATTACCCCAGCGCCAGGTCCCACTTTGTCCTCCCAACCTCGCCCTCCTCATGGCGGTCTCCCCACACTGGGTCCTCCTTTGTTCCCCAACAGGAGCGTCCTCACTTCACTTAGATGGACAGTAAATGAGCTACACTCCGAAGCCCAGTTTTATAGGTTTTTTCTGTGTTAAAATTAGATGAAGTGTTTACCTGGTGGCTTTGCCAAAGAATGTGTTTGTAGGATTTAAATGGAGAAAATGTCAGTGATTTTTGTTTTCCTTCTCCATAGGCAACCCCCAAGAACATGATTTTTTTTTCTACACAGGGTTTGCAGGTTCTGAGGTTCCACTGATCATGGAAAGATTCGGGTGATATTGAGAAGCTCAAGTTAAATACGATCTTGATACTTGACATGAGGTTCCCAGTATCACCTAAGTACTCTTGCATTTACAGCAGTTATGGGTTCGATATTCCCGAGTTGAGAGGTTGTGTTTTTTCAAGGAAACTTTGAGCCCATCCTTGAATCACTTCCTCTGTCTACTCGGTCATCTGTTCCTGTTACAGAACTCGAGCAAAGCCATGGGTCCCTAGAATGGCACTAGATTTTAGGACTGTTCAACAACAGAGCATTCATTTGCTGTAGCAATACTTCTCTTCTTCCAAGTCGAAAAAGCCCCAAAATCACAGTGTAGTGGAGGAGGGAGATTAGAGTATTTTTGTGTTCGTAATCTTTAAGCGCCCTCTCCTTGGTTTTTTGCAAAGAGCTGTGCAAACTTAAAAGGAAGTACTAGTAAACCTATCATATTTCAAAATAGAAAAATTACCAGGGCTGGATGAAATATATCCCAAGTTGATAAAAGAAGAAAGGGAGGAAATCGTGCAGGATTCCAATGCAGCATTTCCATCCCCCTGTCTATCGCAGTGTTAGCCTAAGGGTTGGAGGAATGCCAAAGATGTACCATTGTTTAAACGACGGAGGGATGGAGGGATAAACTAAATAAATAGTATTTTAACTTCAGTTGTGGGCAAATTATTGGAATCCATTCTAGGAGGCAGTATAAACCTTCACTTTTAAGAAGTACAGAAGTAATTGAGGGCATCTATTAAGGAAATTTGTTGTCAGACTAATGATTAATTTTTTTCTGTCAAAAGAAGGGTCTGTGAGGACAATGCATTTGATGTAGTCTATATTATCTTAATTAGTTTATGATAAGGCAAGTTGGTCAAAACAAAACTAATGTGAACCAAAGAAGAGTGGCACATGTGTCTTGGCAGCAGGAATCGGAGAGTAGAATGATTAATGGATGTTTTTTTTACTGGAAGCTGTTCCCTGTGGGGTTTCACAAGCCTCTTGGAATTTTGGTTTTATTATATATTAATGACTATAATGCACAAATAAACTATTCGCCATTGAGCTTAACATCTGTAGTTGAAAAGTTACGAGAGAGTATTCTATTTTTTTTATTTATTTTTTTTTTTTTTTATTAGAAGTACAGTAAATTACAATAATATACATCAGATATATCTTATTACATTTGTTGTACCACTTTGTTTTTCGAGCTTTAAAAAAGATAGAAATAAAAGAAGTAAGGAAAGTGAGCAAGAATCGTGAAGGTGCAGGAAAGTGTTGGGGAAAGAAAGCCCCTTAGGGAAGAAGTTAGAGAAGGAAGTAAAGAAAGGAAATAGACCCTAGAAAGAAAAGAAAAAAAAGGAAAAACAATCGCTCTATTGTAACACAAAACTCCGCAAAAAAGGATATACCAACCGTATATATATATATTTTTTTTTTTTTTTAAATTTATTTTATACCCCCCGTTACCAGATCCTGGTACCATTTATATTTTAAATTACTATTGCACCACGAGAGAGTATTCTGAGGGAAAGGATATACATGCATTTAGATGGGCAAGGGCTGATTAGGGATAGTCGCCATGGTTTTTGTACGTGGGAGGTCATGTCTCACAAATCTCATTGAGTTTTTTGAAGACATGACCAAAAGGTCGATGAGGGCAGAGCTGTAGATATGTATATGGACTTCAGTAAAGCATTCAACAAGGTTCTGTGTATGACCTGCTCACTCTGCCAGCTTCCAGCACACATCAAATCTTCATCATAATCCCAGACAGACACAACAGAGAGTTTAGATGTAGAAGACAAAAGATGGAAAATAAGGAACAATTATAAATGTGATTGTTGACCTCACTGGTTGGCTGCAATCAGCTGTTCAAGTCTTATTGCCAATCTCATGTTTAAATCTGTCAAGTTGCTTCCTATTTTATCAAATTCGCCATTATTTGATAGGACTAATATTTGATTTGATTTGATTCAATTTATTGTCATTGCTCTTTTCAGTGCAACAAAATGGTTTAGCCTGCAGTCATAACATAGAATAAATAACAAACACTCAACACAGTTTAAAGTCCCAAAGTCATTGTCTCTTCCCTCCTTGCTCTCCCTCTGCGCTGAGGCAATCCAAGCCTCCGATGTTGTGATCCCGCCGGGTGATGGTAGGTAGGTCCCGTGGCTGAATCCGTGCTCCGCAAACAGGCCGGTTCAAACTCCGCGGCCCGGGGCGGTCAAAGCTGCTGAAGCTGCCATCCTCCAGTCCAGCGGACGCAGCTGTGGTTGCGGGAGCTCCGGAAAACAGAACTCGAACTCCTGATGATGTCGTCAAGTCGGGTCGGAAGTTGGGTCGCACCTCAACCACAGACCTGAAGTCGGCCAGCCTCGCGTTGGTAAGTCCTGGCTCTGCCTCCGCAGCCTCGAGGTCGGTCGCAGTTGGACACGGAGACGGGGTATACGGCAAGAAAGGTCGCACCCCCCCCCGAAGGAAGAGTAAAAAAACATACCACACACAACCTCTCACACATACACAACTAAATAAGCTGAAATAAACTGTAAAAACGGGACAAGAGAAAATAAAAAACAGAAAAGACAAACGGACTGCAGACGAGCCGCGGCTGCAAGGCAGTGCCGCCACTTCCGGAATATTGTTAATTTCAGTGCGTGATCTGACTGAGACAACATTCCACTAAAGTATATTATTGTCTAAGAAAGAGTTAATTTGTGCTTGAAAGATTTTTTTCAACCATCAAATGTAATTCAATTATCTCAATATGTCACAATTCAGGCAGTAGATGCTTCTATAACAGAAGACAGTGAAAGTCAAATCCACCTCATCAGACAAAGAAGAAATGGTAAGTCATTAATGATATTATGATGTTATGATATCTTGTAACATCCCTTTAAAATGAAGGGATATTCTGAAAGAATTTCCTAAACTTTGATTAGTACGAGCGTCAAGGATTATGGGGAGAAAGCAGGGGAATGGGGTAAGGAGGGAGAGATAGATCAGGCAAGATTGAATGGCGGAGTAGACTCGATGGGCCGAATGGACAAATTCTGCTCCTATCACTTATTCCTTCTTCTTAAGCCCTTTGCTCCTCTAGGAGGATGTCAATAGCCTTGTCAATGCATAGGCCATTGACAAATGTCCTCCAAGAAATCCTTTAAGTTGAACTGTTTAGTTATCACTGCTCCACACTTATTCAGAGTGAGTGGATGGCCCAATTAATTAACTTATAGTTGCAGTCCCCGCTCTCCAATTGTACAAATCTTGATTTTGAAGGAGATATAACAATTCCTCAAATAAGTTCATAAGTAATAGGAATAGAAAAAGGCCATTCAGCCCATCAAGTCCATAACCATTCAATCATGGCTGATGTATCTTTTCCCTCTCAACCCCATTCTCCTGCCTTCTCCCTATAACCCCTGACACCCTTACAAATCAAGAAATCAATGCACAGAAGTTTAGTTATTCTCTCTTAGCGAGTGTCTTAGCAACAAAACAAGTCTCCACTTTCTTTGTTCCAAAAGGCCACTTTATGTCATGAGAGATAGATATCTCTCTTTCACATTCTTTTCGACACCTGCTGCGCTGGGAATTGGCACATTACCTCAAAACATATGCATTCTGACAAAGCTTACTATATACTTTTGACTCCTAAAATGACAATCAAGCCTTTCAACGTATTTTCCTGTGTGCGTATGTTTTGAACCAGGCTCCTATTTGCCATTAAGTCTATAAGACAGCAACGATCCTGTGACCTCTGGTAAAGTAAGATTATCTTTAAAAGAGCATTCTAGTTCATTTGCACGTCAGAGCCTTGTTGCTCAGTTATATAATTAGTTTAAATTTCATAAGGCAAACTATACTTTGTAGATTGATAGATGCTTTTAAGTTATAATATGCAAATAAACCGTGCATGCTAGTTTTTGGCTGGATATTCCACTTCAAACAAAAACACCGGAGTAGTTGTTTACAAGTTTTATGGATGTTCTCAGGGTTGCTTTTCACTAGTATTAATATCATCATTTATCGCTTTCTCCTTGAGCTAACTTTTTCCTTTGTTAAATATACAGTCAATCAGCAAACTGAATACAACATAGATATTGAAATAAGCATAAGCAGAAATGGTCTTAGCACCCTGCTAATGGACCTGGCTAATTTCAGCTATCCAATTATACTGCCGTTTGCAAATGGCACTATCAATATTACCAACATCACTCCTACAACATGTGAGTATGGATAAAATACATCAACAATTTTATGCATATATGAGTATTATAAATACAGGTATATTACACTTCATGTAATCTCAAAATGCATATATCGTCAACTGTGTCAACTAGAACATCCCAAGAGCGGCAGGATAGCAGAGTGGTGCAGTGGTAGAAATTGCTGCCTTACAGCACCAGAGATCTGGGTTCGGTCCTGACCCCAGGTGCTGTCTGTATGGAGTTTGTAAGTTCTCCGTTACGTATGCTAAATGCCACAACAGCTGCTGGTGAGCTTCTACAGGTCGGCCATCGAGTCAGTTCTCACATACTGCATCACAGTATGGTACTCTGGCTGCACCGCAGAGAACAGGAGAGCTCTCCAACGCGTCATTAAGACTGCTGAGAGGATCACTGGCACCCAGCTCCCCAGACTGGAGGACATCTACCGGACCCGCTGCATCCGGAGGGTCAAGGGCATCATTAGAGACAGCACACACCCTGGACACTGCCTCTTCACCCCCCTGCCCTCAGGAAGACGATACAGGACACTGAGCGCCCGCACGACAAGACTAAAAAACAGCTTCTACCATAGAGCTGTGACACTACTGAACTCTATCCCCCTCCCACACTGATCCCCTCCCTCTCTCTCACACACCCGCCCATACTCCTATATGTTTATAGTCTACATTTTTTTATTAGTTCTTTTTTAAACGTATTTTTATACTCGTATTCCTGTGCAGCTGGAGGACTGCTCCAACAAAATTTTGTTGTCTTGTACAGTGACAATAAAGATTATTATTATTATTATTATTATTATATTACTATTGTACCTGCCTCCAACAACCACCGCTGGCAGCATACTCCAGGCACTCACCACTCCCTTGCTCCACATATCTCCTTTAAACTTTGCCCCTATCGCCTTAAAATTATGTTGTCTAGTTTTTGGTTTTCTTTCATCCTGCGAAAAAGGTTCTGGCTGTCTACCCTACTTATGCCAATATCTACCCCGATCTAGGTGTTACTATGAAGCAAATGCTAATGGGGTCCAGGATTTAGCGCAAACGTTTTGTACTAATTGCAGGGAAACAAACTTTTCCCAGTTTGTCATAGCTGTGATTAAGTGGACTACCAGGATTCCTTGAGCCCAGTTTCACTGCAAGTGTAGTGTTCCAGGGCTGGCATAGTAGCAGATAGCAGCAGATAGCAGCATGCCACAGGGAATAACCCAAAAGGAAACATGGACATTTACAATATACTTGTTCCATTCTGCTAATGTTGGCCAGAAAAGTTTCACTACGTTCAGAGTAATGGAGAGTTAACTTATTTCAACCATGAAATTGTACTGCTAATGCTGTTTTATAGAAGCAGGCAAGCTCTGTATTCAGCTTTGCTTCCA
Source organism: Leucoraja erinaceus (assembly GCF_028641065.1). NCBI lineage: Eukaryota > Metazoa > Chordata > Chondrichthyes > Rajiformes > Rajidae > Leucoraja > Leucoraja erinaceus. The sequence continues at coordinate 51,973,833 of NC_073381.1, forward strand.
AAATTCAGTCAATGGCACTAAATATCATGTAGAGTTTTACTTGCTATTTCAAATACATAGTGGAACGAGACTACTGGCCAGAGATTAATTCCTGGGCAATAAACCTTTGGTACATTTTCAATGTTTTTTTATATAAGATATCTATATTACTAGAAGTCTGATCTTGAACGCTTTTGGCCCACTGTGCTGCGATTTCCAAGAGAACGCCGCCACTTACGGCCTTCATTTTTGGCCACCTCGCTCAGAGCTCCCCTCCGCCTTCCATGACCAGAGGATTTTTCCCATCGATGAAAAATCAGAGAGATATTAATGTTTTTTTTTCAATTGCCATTCGCTCTGCTGCCCCTGCTGGAGGGAGGGGGAGGGACTATAAAACCAGGAAGTGGTGTGCCTCACTCAGTCTCTGTAAGATGGAGGAAACCAGAGGGTCAGGTATCTGAACTCTGAATAACACTGAACAGTCTGAATAACACTGAACAAAAATGACAGTCTACTCAACTGTGAGTGCGCTTAATGTGGTTTGAAAATTAAAATATGGTTGGTTTGAAGTAAAAAGGCACTGCTTGCAAATGGTTGTTTGGGGGGGGGGTTGGGTTGAAGTAAAACGGCACTGCATGCAAATGGTTGTTTGGGAGGTTTGGGTTGAAGTAAAAAGGCACTGCCTGCAAATGGTAGTTTGGGGGTGTTTGGGTTGAAGTAAAAAGGCACTACCTGCAAATTGTTGTTTTAGGGGTTTGGGTTGAAGTGAAAAGGCACTGCCTGCAAATGGTTGTTTGGGGGGGTTTGGGTTGAAGTGAAAAGGCACTGCCTGCAAATGGCTGTTTGGGTTGAAGTGAAAAGGCACTGCCTACAAATGGTTGTTTGGGGGGGGGGGGGGGGGGGGGGGGGGGGGGGTTGGGTTGAAGTGAAAAGGCACTGCCCGCAAATGGTTGTTTGGGGGGGTTTAGGTTGAAGTGAAAAGGCACTCCTGTAAATGATTGTTTGGCTAAACTTGACAACTTCCTATTTGCACTATATTGATTTTAGATAAAACGCTACCACTAATGGCTGTGATTTTTGGCCATCTTAGTTCCCCTCCACTCATCAGATGCAGAGGATTCTTCCCATCACTGAACAACAAACGTGTTATTAGTGTTTAAGAAATGTTGAGAATCTCTCTCCTGCCAATCACCCCATGAAGGTCACACCTTTTCCGGTGGGAGGGGGAAGGATTATAAAATCCGGAAGTGTGGGTGTGGCTCAGTCTCTGCATGATGGGGGAGGGAGAGGTCACAACTCTGTCTGAGCTGTAAATTAACTGAACACACTGAATGTCTACTGGACTGTGAGTGTGGTGTTTTGTGTGGTTTTATGGTGTTTTTTATGGTGGTTTCACCCTGCTTGAAATAGTATGAATGCATTTGAATGTGGTGGCCTTGCACGGAATAGTATGAAACTGTATTTGAATGTGGTGTTGTTGCACCCTGCATGAAATGGTATGAAACTGCTTTTGAATTTTGTGGCCTTGCACCCTGCTTGAAATGGTAGGAAAATGGATTTGAATTTGGTGAATAGCCGTGAGTCAACTGCCAGCCCACCAGCCGTGAGTGAGCTGCCAGCACATCAGGCTTGAGGGACTGAAGTGCCACCTCAAGAATCCATTTGGCCCACAATGTCCGTACTAGCCCTCTGAAGACCAGTAGTCCCTGCAGCCAACAACACCCATGCCAGCTCTCCAGAAAGCTCCCCCCCACCCCCACCCCCACCCCCCCCCCACTGGCCACCAATATTGGAATTGGTGGAGATGTGGAATATTGCATCGGGGGACCAGCCCTCCCTTGTGAACATGGGACCCAACGGGTCCCACTTAGTCTAGTAATTTATAAATCTCTCTACTTACTTCACAAGGGATCGTAAGAGTATTAGGCATTGATGTGAGAAATGTTTTCGATATTGTGGCTACATTCCCAAATGATAGGGGAGCACAACTCTACCTGAGCCCTTTGATAGTCGTTTGTAATTTTGATGTTTTACTCACTTTTGTTTTCATTCTTTGTCCAGCCTGTCAATTAGTGAACAATGAAACTCAATGCACATGTATTGGTGAATTTATATGGAACTCAACATTTTGTAGAAAATACCAGCCTTGCAACCTAAATACTCCAGCCACACAGGCTTGTGACTGCATCAGGGGTTATCCAACAGAGGGAGTATTCTGCGATGACTCACCCATAACGACAACACCCGCACAAAGTACTGCACCTACAACAAGGGCAAAGCCCACCACAACAAGGGCAAAGCCCACCACTACTACACCACCAATGACCACGCCAATCAAAAAAGGTATATCTCTCTCAATAATGAGAAATGTCTGAGCTGTTTGTGATGGAGAAACATTATTTACATGAACAATTAGAAAATATCTTGGTATGTGCAACAATTTAAATTACAAATATAGACAATAGGTGCCAGCACCACCATTCAATATGATCATGGCTAATCATCCAAAATCAGTACCCTGTGCCTGCTTTCTTCCCATATCCCTTGATTCTGTTAGCCCTAAGAGCTATATTTAGCAATGTTACAAAGTTTTGAGATTTTAAAAATCAAGTCTGCAATTTATCCCATCAGATAAAGCATAACAACAAGTTTAATTTGACACCAAATTCACTTTCATATCTCAAGTATTAAAAAAGTTATGGCCATTTTCATACTCGGAAATTAGCATCTTGTTCCCTATTGATTTTCAATGGACATTACAAAAAAGCTGTGATCTTGGACAGTCAAAAGCCCGTAACTTTCTTAAGAATTCAGAGAACTGAATGAAATTTTCACCTATCATAGATTGAAGCATTCTGAAAAAATATAAAACAATCTTACTTGGATGACATGAAATTAAAGCATATAATTAGCTAATTACCTAATTGTAGCTAATTACAAAATTGACCGATGTGACAGAAATGGTAATAAACACCCAGACTGCCTTGAAAATTCAAAAATGTGATATTCTCAAGATCAGAACTTTAATATTATTGTATAATATGCTGTAAGTCAGTTATGGATAGGTAAATAAATTACAATTTCTAGCAAAAGACCAAGCCTTTATGGAGAAGATCAGCTGCTAGCTGGTACATTGGCATATCATAATCAGTAGCATCATCATACTCCTCAGACTGCAACCAATAAGCAACTCTGTACACGTTGTTTTTCCTCAATTTTTCAATTTTAGAAAAAAAGGTAGAGATTATAAAGTTAAACGCTAAAACAAATAGTAAATACTAAAAAAGAAAATCATGTTTAATCAAAATTCAATTACTAGATATAAACATCTATCCATTTCTTAAATAGCCTAAGTGTCCAAAGATTATTCACAAATAATTCACAATATAACATGATTTTTATATCTAATTTACATTAATTTATAGGCCAAATGGATGGAATTTCAATTGTTCAATTGCTGTAAATAAATGCCCATTTAAATTGGCTTTCTAGTGGGTTCCTGTGAACGCGCTGGTTTAGAACGTTCACATCGCGCTGGATTTGTGCCCTCAAATGCCGAGAAAAATACTGCGGGATATAAAAAGCCCAAAATGAACTACTCGCTATAGAAAACTTTATATACAGGGTTATATACATGCCCCATTTAATGGAAAAATAAGGTACATACCTTTAATTGTTTGCTTTATAAAACCCTGGGGCTGCGAGAGGTTGCGGAGTGGGAAAGTGATTTTAAAACTATTATAACTATTATTCGAGGCCTATAAAACTAATAATACCTTTTGCGACCGGGTCTTGCAGCGATTTTTCGTTAATGATTTACTAGGCTGAACATCTGCGATTGAAACAGCCTAGTAAAAATCGCGTTTTAAACCCGCCCCCTCCAAACAGCGCCAAAATCGCGGACATGGCTTTGGGCAAATTCCCAATGACGATTCAGGTAGGTTTTGTAACATACCTACTATATTTAAAATTGTACAAAGGCAGGATGTAATAACAATGAGACTGGATTGGTTCTGAGTTATAGTTCATTTCAGTATTAGTAATCTGACCTTGATATCTTTGTGCCAAAAATTCTTCCCCTACTCAATAATTGGGAAGTGTAGCTCTTGAGGCATTCTGCTTCATGCCTTCATTAACTTTATTCATAACCATCCCTAAAATTGATGTTCATTTGAATCATTTGATGATTTGGCTTTGCCGAATAATGAAAGGCCTTGATTGAATGTGGAGAGGATGTTTCCAATGGTATCTAGAACCGGAGAGCACAGCCTCAGAATAAAACGATGTGCCTTGATAAAGGAGATGAGGAGGAATTTATTTCTATGGTGAATCTATGGAATTCATTGCTACAGATGGCTATGGATGCTGTCTTTGTGTATTTTTAAAGTGGAGATTGACGTTCCTGATTAGTAAGGGTGCCAAAGGTTACAGAGAGAAGGGAGAAGATTGGGTTGAGAGGGAAAACTGTGATGGAGACAGAGAGATCAAGAAAGGTATGAAGGGTGCCGGAAGTAGATGCTAGATAATAAAAGATATTGGAATAGTGCTGAAAAATGGCATTGAGATTTTTCACCTCTGCATTGGTGAGACCAAGTATAGACTAGGCGACTGTTTTGCCAGACAAGATTTTGCAGTGGAGCCACTTTCTCTCTGTTCTTCCCCCACCCTAAGCCTCCTACTTGTTTTACTGTTTGTATCCCCTCATTATCACCTCCTCCACAGCCAACAATGGACCATTGTGGGCTCTTTGGTTATCGCTGCTGACTCTGATCTTTTCTGTTTCTTTTCATACCTCTAGTTTCCCTTTCCCCTGACCCCAGAAGGGTCTTGACCCAAAACGCCACCTATTCCTTTTCTCGAGATGCTGTCTGATCCACTGAATGACTCCAGCATTTTGTATCTATCTTCATTTTGCCGGACACTTGCACTCTGTCCATCAGGAGCTGCTAGATCTGTTCCTGCCTTCTCCCCATATCCCCTGATTCCGCTATCTTTAAGAGTCCTATCTAGCTCTCTCTTGAAAGTATCCAGAGAACTGGCCTCCACCACCCTCTGAGGCGGAGAATTCCTCAGACTCACAACTCTCTGTGTGGAAAAAGTGTTTTCTCATCTCCGTTCTAAATAGCTTAGCTCTTATTCTTAAACTGTGGCCCCTGGTTCTGGACTCCTCCAACATCGGAAACATGTTTCCTGCCTCTAGCATGTCCAAACGTTCAATAATCATATATGTTTCAATAAGATATCCTCTCATCCTCATAAATTGCAGAGTGTACAGCCCAGCTGCTCCATTCTCTCAGCATATGACCGACCCGCTATCCCGGGAATTAACCTTGTGAACCTACACTGCACTCCCTCAATAGCAAGAATGTCCTTCCTCAAATTTGGAGGCCAAAACTGCACACAATACTCCAGGTGTGGTCTCACTAGGGCCCTGTACCACTGCAGAAGAACCTCTTTGCTCCTATACTCAACTCTTCTTGTTATGAAGGCAAACATGCCATTCACTTTCTCCACTGCCTGCTGTACTGCATGCTTACTTTCATTGACTGATGAACAAAGACATCCTGTGGTACTTCCCCTTTTCCCAATTTGACACCATTTAGATAGTAATCTGCCTTCCTGTTTTTGCTATCAAAGTGGATAACCTCACATTTATCCACATTAAACTGCATCTGCCATGCATCTGCCCACTTACCCAACCTGTCCACCCTACATTCTCGTAGCATCCTCCTCACAGTTCACATTGCCACCAAGCTTTGTGTCATCTGATAATTTGCTAATGTTACTTATTGAATCCCTTCATCAAAATCATTAATATGTATTGTAAATAGCTGCGGTCCCAGCACTGAGCCTTGCGGTACCCCACTAGTCACTGCCTGCCATTCTGAAAGGGACCCGTTAATCCCGACTCTTTGCTTTCTGTCTGCCAACCAATTTTCTATCCAAGTCAGCACTATCCTAAAATCACGTGCCCTAATTTTATCCACTAATCTCCTATGTGGGACCTTATCAAATGCTCTCTGAAAGTCCAGGTACTCTACATCCACTGGCTCTCCCTTGTCCACTTTCCTAGTTACATCCTCAAAAAATTCCACAAGTTCAGTCAAGCATGATTTCCCCGTTGCAAATCCACGCTGACTCGGACCGATCCTGTTACTGCTATCCAAATGTGCCGCTATCTCACCTTTTACGATTGACTCCAGCAACATCCCCACCACCGATGTCAGGCTAACTGGTCTATAATTCCCTGTTTTCTCTCTTCCGTCTTTCTTAAAAAGTGGGATAACATTAGCTACCCTCCAATCCACAGGAACAGATCCTGAATCTATAGAACAATAGAAAATGATCACCAATGCATCCACGATTTCTAGAGCTTAAATACCCTGGAATGCAGACCATCAGGCCCTGGGAATTTATCAGCCTTCCGTCCCATCAGTTTATCCAACACCATTTCCTGCCTAATGTGGCTTTCCTTCAGTTCCAACGTCACCCCCAGATCCTCTGGCCACTAGTTCATCAGGAAGATTGTTTGTGTCCTCCTTAGTGAAGACGGATCCAAAGTACCTGTTCAACGCATCTGACATTTCTTTGATCCCCATAATAAATTCATCATTTTCAGTCTTCAAGTGTCCAACTTTGGTCTTAGCTAATTTTTTCATCTTCACATACCTAAAGAAGCTTTTCCTATCCTCCTTTATATTCTTGGCTAGCTTATCTCCGTACTTCATCTTTTCTCCCCGTATTGCCTTTTTAGTTCTCTTCGGTTGCTTTTTAAATGTTACCCAATGCTCTGGCTTCCCACTCATCTTGGGATCGGTGCTGGGGCCACTGCTTTTTATCATCTATATTCAACCTCTTGGCAATATTCTCCGTCATTTTGGAATCAATCTTCACTGCTACGCCGATGACACACAACTTTACCTCTCCACAAAACCAAACACCTCCCTTCCCCCAACTGCCCTCACCACCTGTCTTCAAGCTATCAGCAACTGGATGTCACTCAACCTTCTAAAACTCAATGGAAATAAAACAGAAATCATGCTAATTGGCTCAAAGTCCACACTCTCCAAAACCCACCCGTTCACCATTTCAGTTGATGGCTCACCCATACCCACCTCCTCCCATGTCAAAAGTCTTGGCGTCATTCTGGACAGTACACTTTCCTTTGGCCCCCACATCAGCAATATCACACACTCTGCATACTTTCATCTCCGCAACATCTCCAGACTCCGCCCCTCCCTCTCCAAAGACAATACAAAAGTCCTCATCCACGCTCTGGTCACATCCCGCATCGATTACTGCAACGCCCTCCTCACTTGCACCTCCAATAAACTTCTTCATCGCCTCCAATGCATTCAGAACTCTGCAGCCCGGATCATCACCCGCACCAGATCATCGGACCACATCACACCCATCCTCACTCAGCTCCACTGGCTCCCTGTGCACCACCGGATTAACTACAAGATTTTACTGCTGACCTTCAAAGCCCTACACCACCTTGCTCCCCAATACCTCTCTGACCTGCTGCTACCATACACTCCTTCCCGGTCACTTTGTTCCTCCTCAGCTGCAATTTTAACTGTCCCCACATTTAGACTCAGCACCATGGGTGCCAGAGCCTTCAGCTGCTCTGCCCCACGTCTCTGGAACACTCTCCCACCTCCCATCCGTCACCTGGACACTATCGATCAATTCAAATCACAACTCAAAACACACCTGTTTAGATTAGCATACCCGACATAACTTCCACCATGTTCACCCTGATTTTAATGACTTAAAATGTTTTGTGTATTTTTTGTTTTTTTTGTTTTTAATCAACTTGATTTTAATATTGATAAATGTATTGTGATTTTATGTCCTGTAAGGTGTCCTTGGGTGTCCAGAAAGGCGCCAAGCAAATAAAATGCATTATTATTATTATCTTTGCTATGTTGTACTTCTGCTCTTTTATTTTTACACTGTCCTTGACGTCCCTTGTAAACCATGGTCGCCCCTTAGTCCCATTGGAATCTGTCTTCCTCTTTGGAATGAACTGATCCTGCACCTTCTGTATTATTCCCAGAAATACCTGCCATTGTTGTTCCACTGTCATCCTGCTAGGGTATCTTTCCAGTCAACTTTGGCCAGCTCCTCCCTCATGGCTCCATAGTCCCCTTTGTTCAACTATAATACTGACACCTCAGATTTACCCTTTTCCCTCTCAAATTATAGATTAAAACATATCATATTATGGTCTCTACCTCCTAATGGCTCCTTAACCTCGTTCCCTTATCAAATCCGATTAATTACTTAACACTAAATCTAGATTGCCTTCTCCCTGGTAGGCTCCAGTACAAGCTGCTCTAAGAATCCATCACAGAGGCACTCCACAAAGTCCCTTTCTTGGGGTCAAGTACCAACCTGATTTTCCCAGTCTATCTGCATGTTGAAATCCCCCATAACAAATGTAGTATTACCTTTGCTACATGCCAATTTTAACTCTTGATTCAATTTGCACCCTATATCCAGGCTACTGTTTGGGGGTCTGTAGATAACTCACATTTGGGTCTTTTTATCCTTACAATTCCTCAGTTCTATCCATACTGACTCTACATTTCCTGATTCTATGTCACCCCTCGCAAGGGACTGAATTTCATTCCTAACCAACAGAGCTACCCCATCCCCTCTGCCCACTTGCCTGTCTATTCGATATGACGTATACCCTTGAATATTCAGTTCACAGCTCTGGTCCTCTTGCAGCCATGTCTCTAATTCCCACATCATCATACTTGCCAATTTTTAACTGAGCCTCAAACTCATCCACTTTATTTCTTACACCATTGACCATTCTCTTATCCCTTCTCGGACTTTTCTTCCCATTAATTCGGGAGTCTTTTGTAACTTTTTCTGTACTCGCTTTCCCTTTAACTCTATCTTTATACTTCCAATTTGTCAATCCCTCCCCCCCACTCTGGTTTTTGTTTACGAGAGAGAGAGAGTAACATTCATTACTGCTGAGTCTCTAAAGGATAATGGTCAGTCCATCACCAAAGACCATGATTTCCTCCTGTAGTTCTGTCAGAATCCTAGGATACATCCCACCAGGGGCTACTTTACTTTCGGTCAACATTTCAAAGAACAAAATAAAAGAGAGCGACTGGAGGAACTCAAGGGATCAGGCACCATCTTTGGAAGAAAATGGGCAATTAATATGCTTATTGTGGGATTCTAAATTCTAATTCAATATCAAATAGTTTAGTAGCAAAGAATTACACATCATTTATATTTGAAATAATAAAAAGGTCATTGATAATTTCTAATTTCTAAGCTTCCCCCCAGTCTAGTTTCAGTAAAAATACAGATTCAAGCACTTGAATCAAGTGTCTTGATGGCATATGCCTAGCGTGTGGTGTTGCACGATGACGTCACCGTCCGGCGTGCCGTTGCATGATGACGTCACTGCCCGACGCCGTGCGAAGTCCAAATTCAGTTGGCCCGCCTCCTGCCCAGCTGATTGTTGAGTATGATGTCGGGACCAGCCCCGCACAACTCCATATGCCTCTGCGGTTCGAAGTGGGACTGGCCCCGTGGGGCCGTACGCCTCAAGCGACCACGATAGACGCATGCAATCACATACTGGTGGGACAGGCCCTTTATTTACAAGCTATTTACAAAGTGTATGTCAGGTTGGCAGCCACTTGATCCATTCTAACCTTAACAAGATTTGCAAGGCTTCCTATTCTTTGCTTGCAAATTGTATCTAAATTCCAGACTCTTTGGCACCTCTCGCAGCCTGTCCCAGCTCTGCAGAGAGCAATACCAATTGGACCAAATCTCCCAGCAAGTCCTGAAACTTAACCCCATTTTGAAGTCCTGATTGGTCCAATTTAGCCAGGATTAACATAATCATGTGTATCTTTTACAGAAATTAAGAAAATTGGATTGAGAATTCCAAATCAGACCTTCACTGCTGAACTGAAAGATTCTTCCTCAGAATTGTATCAAAGCCTTACAAATGAATTAACTGTACGGGTATGTAACTGAACAAATAACATTGCAAACTTAACCAGTATTTTGTTAAACTTTGAGGTGCTGGTGCAAAGTCTTGCTCTTTAGGTTTGTAGAAAATAATTTCTGTCGGAGGGTAAGACCAACATCCTGAAACAAAAGCTTTAATACAGATATATGGCCCATGTTACAATGACAATAAAGAAACTATTCTCTATATTAAAATATGTAAATTTGGTACTCTCAGATGCAAAATTTACTTTATTTTAAATAAATTGTTTTGCCATTAGATTTTGGGAAGAATGATTTTAGTTAATGTGTGCAAGTGTCGGAAATCATTAAGAGAACATAATTTCATCCAACAGTGATGTATAACTGAATGTGAATTAGCCTGAGGTTTTCTCTTAAATATTTATTGCCTCCATTACTGATTTCCAACCTACCAAAGTTGTTCTTAATAGGAACAGTGCAAACTGGACAAACCGTTACAGCTTCATTGGACAGATTCCCCAACATAGAGTTGGATATTATGGACATTTGCCTATAGGACTACTGTGAGCAGTATTGAAGGCAGTGAGACAGTACATAGGTGTGCAGAAATTTAAAACGTGCACATATATACCTGCAGATACTCGAGTCTTAAACCTCTGCAGAGTGGCAAGGGAAAATCCAGAAATTTTGGCCATTATTTTCCTCTTGTATGAGTTTCCATATGGTCGTCCTAAAGCAAAATACTGAAGTTGCGAGATCTTAAATAAAAGCAGAAAATCCCCAAAATACTTAGAAAACTAGAAGAATGTGCGTGTGAAGAGTGAAACTGAATTAATGTTTCTAACTTCAAAGCTTCTGCTTAACCTGCTGAATATTGACCTTATTTCTAGTTTGTTTTTTCCATGATTGACCAATTTTGAATATTGAAATTGTAACTGGAAGTAATTAACAGGGATACTTCTGATGCAAGACATTTTTTTGTAATGTATAAATACAACAATATTACACGTTTAACGAATGAATCCGAATTTTAACTTTAAAATGAACCTGACTTACCACATGGCATAATTGCATTGTCCTTTTTGCTGCTCAGGTGTTGGTAATATCTGCTTCTGATATGTTTTCTCTTCGATTCTGTCATGAGTGTCCAGTCCAATTTGAGCCACACCCAAGACCATGTGTCACTCTGAATATAATGCCCCTGTCCCACTTAGGAAACCTGAACGGAAACCTCTGGAGACTTTACACCCCGCCCAAGTTTTCCGTGCGGTTCCCGGAGGCTTTTGTCAGTCTCCCTACCTGCTTCCACTACCTGCAACCTCCAGCAACCACCTGCAACCTCTGGGAACCGCACGGAAACCTTGGGTGGGGAGCAAAGTCTCCAGAGGTTTCCGTTCAGGTTTCCAAAGTGGACAGAAAAAAACAAAAAAATTTGCGGTTCCCAAAAAAAAAAAAAATAAAAAAAAAAAACAAAAAAAAAAAAAAAAATTCAAAAAAAAAAAAAAAAAAAAAAAACAAACAAAAAATAAAGATTCAGGGCTTTTGTCAGTCTCCCTACCTGGAGCAAACCTGCAACCTCCAGCAACATAAGTCCGCACGGAAAAAGGGGGGGAGCAAAGTCTCCAGAGGTTTCCGTTCAGGTTTCCAAAGTGGGACAGGGGCATAAGTCTTGTCATGGCTGAACGTGTCATGGTAGAAAATCCATTCAATAATGTTTGTTTCTGTGTTGCAATCTCAGTTATTCAATGTATTATTTTATTAGCATTAATTCATTGTGAGAGCTATACGGATCTATTTTACAGATGTTTCAAACATCTGTGTTTAATCGGCTTTTTATTTTCCTCACAACTCTAGCTGATAGTTCAGCAACCAGAGTTTGTTTCTTCAAAAGCAAACCCTACCTGCCCATTATCTTACTCGCAGAATTTGTATTTGTGAGACCAAGTGATGTCCTTAACTCAAAAAAAAACTTAAAATGTATGAATCATTGGATCTTTTACACCTTTTCCTCAAGAGTTCATTAAAGTGCAACAGGGTGAAGGTTCAGAAATAGTAGGAGGATGAAGAGTGATAAAATCAAAAGAGGAAAGGATTGGGTGAATGCACAAAGTATCTTGCCCACAGTAGGGAATCAAGAACTGGAGGGAATAGATATAAGGTGAAGGGGGAAAGAGTTTATAGGAACTTGAGGGTAACATTTTCACACAAAGGGTGGTTGGTGTATGGAACAAGCTGCCGGAGAAGGTAGTAGAGACAGGGACTATCACAACGTTCAAGAAACAATTAGACTGGTACATGGATAGGACCGGTTTAGTGGGATATGGGCCAACTGCAGGGAAGCGAGTCTTGTGCAGATGGGAAATGTTAGTTAGTATGAGCCTGTTTCCACACTATGACTCTCTGACTCTAGTAGAAATGTACTCCTGTGCATTAAAGACAATGTGCAAGACAGCATTGGAATAATAATCCTAAAAATATTATTTCCAGCGACAAATAAGAACACAAATAAGTAGAGCCAGGATGTTTAGGCACTAAAAAAACTCTGAACTATGCAGGCAAAAGGGCATAATAAAATGACGAAAAAGGCAACATTTATTTCCACCACCAAAATATGGTTTAAAAAATGATAATATAAAGGTATTCTACATTAAATGACCAAAGTTGCCTGGTTGCACATAATTACTAGAATTATTTTCCAAATTATCTGATGTTAAACTATGCCGTCTGTCAGCCAGAATATGCTTCAGTTGTGAAAAACTTATTTCTACCTCAGCTGAGGTCACTGGTGCATACCCGAAACAAGCTACAGACTCTATATTCATGTTGATATCTTGTGCATTACAACTACCCTTGAGAATTTTAGCTATGTTTTCTATTTCTTCGAGATCTTTGTTAGCTAAAAGCACACTCTCACATTTTCCTTTTATGTATTTTCCAACATCGCCAGGAACTGTACGAGTATCGTCAGTTACTTTGTTGAAAACCTGCAAGTTATTCACGGAGGTTTTTGTCAGTCTCCCTACCTGCTTCCACTACCTGCAACCTCCGGCAACCACCTGCAACCTCCGGGAACCGCACGGAAACCTTGGGTGGGGCGCAAAGTCTCCAGAGGTGTCCGTCAGGTTTCCTAAGTGGGACAGGGACATTACATAGAAACATAGAAATTAGGTGCAGGAGTAGGCCATTCGGCCCATCGATCCTGCACTGCCATTCAATATGATCATGGCTGATCATCCAATTCAGTAACCTGTACAGGGCTCGAAATTAGAGGTTGCCCGGGTGCCACTGACCACGCAAAGTGCCACCGGGCAACCTAAACGGCGAGTCATTTTGCCCGGCTTGGCAACTTGGTTTATACTGAAGATATACCATGGGAAAGATGCTAAGTGTGGCGTGACAGAGGGTCAGAGCGAATGTCAGGCCCCGCACAGCAGCAGCGGCGGCACCATCTCCTCCTCCTCCCGCACCCCGCAGGGCCCGATAACGCTATAGGATCTTTGCTGATAGTGGCCACTGCTGCCACTCCGCCAATAGCGCTTTCAAAATAAACCCTTGGAGGGAGGTGTCGGTCAGGTAACTACGCACTTCGTCCGAGCACATTATCACACGCGTCATGCAAACCATCTTAAATGACCACTTAAACTGTCATTTGGCAACCTAAAAAGCTGCCAAGGTTGCCCGGCTGGCAACAGGGAAAAAAAGTTAAGCGAGAGCCCTGCTGTACCTGCCTTCTCTCCATACCCCCGATCCCTTTAACCACAAGGGCCACATCTTACTCCCTCTTAAATTTAGCCAATGAACTGGCCTCAACTACCTTCTGTGGCAGAGAATTCCAGAGATTCAGTACTCACTGTGTGAAAAATGTTTTTCTCATCTTGGTCCGAAAAGATTTCCCCCTTATCCTTGAACTGTGACCCCTTGTTCTGGACTTCCCCAACATCGGGAACAATCTTCCTGCATCTAGCCTGTCCAACCCCTTAAGAATTTTGTATGTTTCTATAAGATCCCCCCTCAATCTTCTAAATTCTAGTGAGTACAAGCCAAGTCTATCCAGTATTTCTTCATATGAAAGTCCTGACATCCCAGGAATCAGTCTGGTGAACCTTCTCTGTACTCCCTCTATGGCAAAAATGTCTTTCCTCAGATTAGGAGACCAAAAATGTATGCAATACTCCAGGTGTGGTCTCACCAAGACCCTGTACAACTGCAGTAGAACCTCCCTGCTCCTATACTTAAATCCTTTTGCTATTAATGCTCACATACCATTCCCTTTCTTCACTGCCTGCTGCACCTGCATGCCTACTTTCAATGACTGGTGTACCATGACACCCAGATCTCGTGGCATCTTCCCTTTTCCTAATCGGCCACCATTCAGATAATAGTCTACTTTCCTGTTTTTACCACCAAAGCGGATAAACTCACATTTATCCACATTATACTGCATCTGCCATGCATTTGCACACTCAACTTGCAGCCTCCTAGCATCCTCCTCACAGCTAACATGGCCCCCCAGCTTCGTGTCATCCGCAAACTTGGAGATGTTGCATTCAATTCCCTCGTTGCTTGCATTTTAGGAAATTGCCTGGAAATACTAAAATGTAAATGCTAAATATATATATGGAAATATCTAACAATAAACACCTTAGCGGTCATAGAAATTAAGGCAATTTAAAATATCAAGATGAACATATTTCATTTTTACACTTATGCTTAGATAGAAGTAAAAATGAGACTCTCTACAATTAAAAAACAAAAAAAACCCTGGTTTAAAATGTCATGTTTGCAATCTCTTTTTAACCTTTCCTCCAGCTTAATGAAGCCTACAGAAAAGAGATTCCGGATGCCATGGTGACAGTTTTAGGATACACGTAAGTGAACTATTTTGAGGATTGATATTTTTTGTTTGATTCCCGTGGCCAAATCTGGAGGTGGGAGCTGCAAAGATACAAGAACAACGCAGTATTTGTGGATTTCAATATGCAATGTTTACATGGAGCTAGTTTTCATCCCTATCATCATTTTACCTTATCACAAACATATACATTATGTTTTAAAAAGGAAACAAAATGATATTATGAGCATATTTACATACGAGTGACAGTAAGGGACCCAGCAAGAGCAGCTAGGCCACCCAATCTGGGTAGTTCTGGCTGGATTCTACACTCTTAGACTTTTGGAGCAGATTTATGCCATTCAGCCCATCAAGTCTGCCATTCAATCACAGCTGATTAATTTTGCGCTCTCAACTCCATTCTCCTGCCTTCTCCCTGTAAGCTTTAACACCTGTCCCAATCAAGAACCTATCCATCTCCACTTTGAAAATACATATGTTTTGGCCTACATAGCATTCAGTGGCAATGAATTCCACAGATTCATCAACCTCTGGCTAAAGAAATTACTCCTCCACGCCATTCTAACGGAGATTCTTCAATGTGTGCAGTTCACACATGCATTTCGTTGTCTCTGTACTGTACACTGACAATGACAATTAAAATTGAATCTGAATCTGAATCTGAATCACATGTAAATTCAGGTATACAATACCCTTTCATATTTCAGAGCTGAAATTGAAGATTTGACACCAGCAACCAGGGTCGAAAACAAATGCATTTTGGCACTTTAGTTCAGAGATACAGCATGGAAACAAGCCCTTTGCCCCCCCCCCCCCCCCCCCCCCCCCCCCCCCCCAAAACCGTTCACACTAGTTCTGTGTTATCCCACTTTATCACCACCTTACACACTAGAGGCAATTTATAACAGGCAATTAAATGACAAACCCGCATGTCTTTGAGCTGTGGAAGGAAACCAGGGCATCCATTTCATGCAATATGAAATAGAGTAGACTGCCAGCACCTTACTCCGATCAATTAATCCTGTTGTAATACAGGGCATGATGTTTCAGTGAACATTCCCCGTATTTCCTTTTGCAAAGGAAAACTCTGATGGATTTGAGTATTTTCATGGCCCAAGGCACAATGTAGATACCACTATGGCCACAAGGTGGCCCCAATGCACTGCTTCAAGGAGGCAGCTATTCACATTGAAGGCCCACACAACTAGACCTTCAGCCCAGAGACATTAGGTTAGACAAACTAGGTCCCAATGTCTGACTATGTTGGGGGTCTGGCAGGCTTTTTGCAGTGGGAAAAATGTCTGCCGTTTGTGCTGTTGATATAGGCATGACAGTGAGCCCACCATGGTAGTGGACTTAAGTGGTACATCACTCATCTATTTAGCACCTATTTTTTGGCCCCTTGAAGAGTTCCCCAGGTCTACTCGCAGTGGGTGGTACCCGGCATATTCCCAATTCCATTCATTTCAGGTGACCCCCTACACACTCCCATAGTCAGACATTGGTACCTAGTTCGTCTAACCTAATGTCTCTGGGCTGAAGGTCTAAACGTCTATCTCTTGTTGTTACCATCAAGAGAAGGTCTAGAACCTGAGAACTGTACATCCAGGTTCAAGAATAGCTTCTTCCCATCAACCATCTGGCTCTTGAACACCTCTGCACAATCCTAACCATTCCCCACCTCAAGCCTACTGAACCACGATAGACCTTTCACTGCTATGATACACCATTTACTTTGATTTTTGCATTATGCTCTAGATACTTATAATTTATAATATCTTTACTGATATAGTTACTGATAATTTATAGTATATTTATTGTGGTTATAGATGCATCTAATGTGCATAGAGCTGCAATAAGTAAGAATTTCATTGTTCTGGTTTGGATCAGTTACAAATAAACACTCTTGAATCTTGAAGTGAAAGAAAAAGTCAAACAGGCACCTTTACTATTGTTTAGATTCAAATTATTTCTTGGTTTTTAATTCTTTCCTGGATGCCTTAAGTTAACAAGGATCTTAGCACTCAACATTGTTGGGATAAAAATGAATGTTACTTGATATTTTCTCATGATTTGTGCACATAAACATGTAAACAGTAAATCTCTGTCACCAATGCGCCACTAAACATTGGAAGAGTACATCTGGTCTGCCTCCAGTTTTACATTTTGCACCTTGTAAAAGACAAACCAGGCTCTAATTTTGTCTACGTTTCTCCAAACAAAGGCAGTAAAACATTTTTTAGTTGCACTAGCAAGGGTCTGTTTGTCTGAATTGCCTTATCCTTGTTTTAATCATTTATTTATTTGGCCTTTACTACTTTAGTAATGGGAGCGTTATTGTAGCACTTCAACTAACCTCCGACAGTGATTTAGATGACATTGAATCATACCAGGAAGCAGTGCGCGAAACACTCTCTGGAACGTACGATATTCAGTTTTTGCCCGGTAAGTAGCTTTTTGAATAATAAAATAATTTTTGATGGAGGGAAAGTTATAAATATGTATCTTATGATCTAACTGAACAGGATATTTATAACGTTGGCAAGTAAGGTGAAAGTAAATCCAAAGGGTTTCTACAGCTATATTAATAGCAAAAGGATAACGAGGGATAAAATTGTTCAGAGTGGACAGCTATCTGCAGAGCCAAAAGAGATGGGGAGATATTGAACAATTTATTCACCAAGGAGAAGGATATTAAATTATGCAAGGTAAGGGAAACCAGTAGAGTAGCTATGGAAACTATGAGGATCAAAGAAGAAGTACTGACACTTTTGAAAAATATAAAAGTGGATAAGTCTCCAGGTCCTGACAGGATATTCCCTATGACATTGAGGGAAGTTAGTGTAGAAATAGCAGGGATCATGACAGAAATATTTCAAATGTCATTAGAAACGGGAATGGTGCTGTGCCGGAGGATTGGCGTACTGCGCATGTTGTTCCATTGTTTAAAAAGGGTTCTAAGAGTAAACCTAGCATTTATAGACCTGTTAGTTTGACGTCAGTGGTGGGCAAATTAATGGAAATGATACTTATAGAGATAATATTCATCTGGATAAACAGGGTCTGATTAGGAACCGGCAACATGGATTTGTGCCTGGAAGGTCATGTTTGACTAATCTTCTTGAATTTTTTGAAGAGGTTACTAGGGAAATTGATGAGGGTAAAGCGGTGGATGTTGTCTATATGGACTTCAGTAAGGCCTTTGACAATGTTCCACATGGAAGGTTGGTTAAGAAGGTTGAATTGTTGGGTATTAATAGTGGTGTAGCAAGATGGATTCAACAGTTGCTGAATGGGAGATACCAGAGCGTAATGGTGGATAACTGTTTGTCAGGTTGGAGGCCGGTGACTAGTGGGGTGCCTCAGAGATCTGTGTTGGGTCCACTGTTGTTTGTCATGTACATCAATTATCTGGATGATGGTGTAGTAAATTGGAATAGTAAGTATGCAGATGATACTAAGATAGGTGGCGTTGTGGATAATGAAGTAGATTTTCAAAGTCTACAGAGAGATTTAGGCCATTTGCAAGAGTGGGCTGAAAGATGGCAGATGGAGTTTAATGCTGATAAGTGTGAGGTGCTACATCTTGGCAGGACAAATCAAAATAGGACGTACATGATAAATGGTAGCGAATTGAGGAATGCAGTTGAACAGAGGGATCTAGGAATAACTGTGCATAGTTTCCTGAAGGTGGAATCTCATGTAGATTGGGTGGTAAAGAAAGCTTTTGGTGTGCTGACCTTTATAAATCAGAGCATTGAGTATAGAAGTTGGGATGTAATGTTAAAATTGTACAAGGCATTGGTGAGGCCAATTCTGGCGTATGGAGTACATTTTGGTCACCAAATAATAGGAAATACTAGACCAAGTGCAGACCCGTTGTGTCTGTTCCCCCAACGTGCGGTTGTGGGGGGGGGGGGAGGCGGCATGCAGTGGGCGGGGAAAGAGAGTGAGGGCAGAGAGAGAAGGTGCAGAGACGGAGACACAGAGAGAGGGGCAAGAGGGATACAGGGGGTGGAGAGGAGGATGTGGGAGAGTGGGTGAGGGGGGAAAGGTGGGGGAGGAGGGGAGGAGAGAGAGAGAGGGTGAGAGAGAAGGGGTGCTGAGAGGGGGGTGAGGTGGGGAGCAGGGAGGAGGAGGGAGGGTGGAGGGTAGGGGTGTGGAGGGGAGGGGGTTTAGGCGAGGGAGGGGGAGGGGGAGGAGGGGTGAGAGGGGGGGGGGGGGAGGGGGGGGGGAGGAGAGAGGGGGAGAGGTGGGGAGCAGGGAGGGGGAGGGAGGGAAGGGGGTAGGGGTGTGTGGAGGGGAGGGACGGTGGGGGAGGGGATGGAGGGCAGGAGGGGGAGAAAAAGAGGGGGAGAGAGAGAAAGGGGGTGGAGGGGGAAGACGTGGAGAGGGGGAGGAGGAGAGGAGAGGGGGGAGAGGAGAGGAGAGAGGGGGGAGAGAAAGAGAGAGGGGTAGGGAGAGGGGAGAGAGAGAGAGAGAGAGAGTGCCTTTTTACTTCAACCCAAACAACCATTTGCAGGCAGTGCTTTTTTACTTCATCAAACTAACTATATTTTAATTTTCAAACCAAATTAAGGGTACTCACAGTGCTGTAGACATTTGTTTAGTGTCATTCTGAGCTCAGAGTGACAGAGACTAATTGACAGAGCTCCAGCTTGCAGAGATTAATTGAGGCACACCACTTCCTGGTTTTATAGTCCCTTCCCCTGCAGAGAGAATGGGGAATTTTGTAAAAACATTAATATCTCTGTCATTTTTCATCAACGGGGAAAATCCTCGGCACACATACGGCGGAGGGGGGCTCTGAGCAAGGTGGCCAAAAATGACGGCCGTATGTGGCGGCGTTCTCTCGGAAATTGCAGCACAGATGGCCAAAACCGGTCAAGAACAGACTTTTAGTAATATAGATAGATGTCAACAAAATAGAGAGAGTACAGAGGAGATTTACTAGAATGTTGCCTGGGTTTCAGCACCCAAGTTACAGAGAAAGGCTGAACAAGATAGGTCTTTATTCTTTGGAGCGCAGAAGGTTAAGGGGGGGACTTGATAGAGGTCTTTAAACTGATGAGAGGGATAGACAGAGCTGACGTGGATAAGCTTTTTCCATTGAGAGTAGGGAAGATTCAAACAAGAGGACATGATTTGAGAATTAAGGGACAAATGTTTAGGGGTAACATGAGGGGGAACTTCTTTACTCAGAGTGGTAGCTGTGTGGAATGATCTTCCAGTGGAATTGGTGGAGGCAGGTTCGATTTTATCATTAAAAAATAAATTGGATGGGTATATGGATGGGAAAGGAATGGAGGGTTATGGTCTGAATGCAGGTAGATGGGACTAGGTGAGAGTAAGTGTTTGGTATGGACTAGAAGGGCCGAGATGGCCTGTTTCCGTGCTGCTGTAATTGTTATATGGTTATATTGTTAAATGGTTTTACTAACGTTCTCAAGGTCCAACCTTGATAGTCATAATTTCTTGTAGGATGTTGTGGAGATATAGTTCACACACTCACCGAGCTCCCTCTGATAGTAAAAATAAGTCTTCCAATCGTGATTAATTGGTTATTATTGAAGTAATACGAAACAAAGATATAGTCCATCACTTTCCATTCTTCATAGCTGTTCCAATCATATCGAAAACTTGCTCTAAGCCCGTAATCATGTCCATGACTCATAGCTCCCTGCTCAGCTCATGGTGAAAGCTGTTATTCACACAATTCCATGATGAGGTAAACTGAAACTAAATTAACAAACGTGCACTAGCCCCTTCAGGTATAGACACACCCGTCTATGTATTAAATTCCATCGACAAGCATACATACAGATACGAATTAAAGGTAACTAGACATGAATGTAATAAACTGACTTTAGCCTAATGGCTCCTATGTACCGGCCCCTAATTGTTCTATGTATATAATGAAGCAATTGCCAATAGACATTTAAAAAAAGGAGTCATAAAGGCTTAACATATATCAAAAAACAAAAGTAATATGCATTATATTTAGCATTCAGACTTCTTTAGCAATTCTTCCATCTTCACCTTCGCCTTCGAGAAGCAGACATATCTTGGTTATTGGTCTCACCAAGACATTGTTCTCAGTCTGAATTCGTACTGTACGCACCAAACCTTTTACGTCCGGCATGATTTCCAATATTTTCCCATCAACCAAGAATCTCGTGCTGCAGTAGAATCAACCATCAAAACAATATCACCTGGAATAAAATGTCTTCTTACTTTCAACCATTGTTGTCATTCTTGGATTCTTGGAGGCAAATATTCTTGTGCCCACCTTTAAGATCTGCCATATATTGTACCCGTCTCCATATACAAATCTTATTTTACAAAGAACCCAGGTGGTAGTATTGCCTTGGGTTTCAACAAAGGAATATGATTTGGTGTTCCAAGTCACTTGGATCATCAGAACTCTTTGCAATGGGTTGATCATTTAAAATTGCTTCAATTTCACAAAATAAAGTTTGCAATCCTTCATCGTCCAAAACATATTGCTTAAGAACAGAATGTAACAGATTTCGAACTATGTGGATCAACCGTTTCCAAACACCACCGTGATGAGATCCCGCTGAAGGATTAAAATCCCATTTTATCCCATTCTGATGCATAGCACTGGATTTTCTTCTGATTTGAGCTGTTAAGTGCTTCTCTCAATTCCCTTTCGTCTCTAACAAAATTCATACCATTATCTGATCTTAATGATGAAGATTGACCTCGTCGATAGATAAATCTCCGTAATGCGTGAATACCGAAGTCTGTGTCAAGTGTAGATGCAACTTCAAGATGTACTGCTCTGCCTGCCATGCAAGTTAAGATTACACCATACCTTTTCACAAGACTTCGTCCTCTCTTAACCTTTATAGGACCAAAGTAATGTACTCCTATATCTGCAAATCGAGGATTATAAGGTTGAATCCACTCCAGAGGTGTCCGCCATCTTCTGTTCACCAAATTTTCCCCTACGTCGTCTGCACACAACACAATTTTTTATTATCTTTCTTGCAGCAGAATTAACTTTGATAATCCAATATTTCTTACAAAGTTGCGACAGCATGTGGTTCCATCCTCCATGTCCAATCCATTCATGAATATGTCGCAACAATAACATTGAAATATGAAAGTCCTTAGAGAGAATAATAGGTTTCTTAGCCCTAAGGCATTGCTAGTTTATTTAGGCGACCGCCTATTCTCAGAAGGCCTTCTTCTAGTATCAATAGACAATAGGTGCATGAGTAGGCCATTTGGCCCTTCGAGCCAGCACCACCATTCAATGTGATCATGGCTGATCACCCCCAATCAGAGTTTGCATTACTTCAAAAATACAAAGTCTGTACGAAACAAAATATAGAGCTCAAGGTTGTTGCCAGCTTCACAAATTCTGCTCCATTTCATTTTACACATTTTTACTAATAGCCTGCCTAAAATTGCAGGTTGGCAAAATCCATTTTGTAGAGATAGATCAGGGCTGTTTTATATTAAACGACAATTATACATAAACCTGTAACTAAGTTTCCTTCACCGTAATCATACTCTCACTAAACGTTTCCCATTAAAATTAATTGCCTGAAATTTCCACAGAGATTCTCCATAGCCAATCCTAGTATTTAAAAAATGTTTAAAATAGCCATTTGTATTATTCCTGTCTATTGTGGATATTATGGCAGGGGACAGGACCAGTTCAGTGAATTTTTCATCCATTAAAACCATGTTCCACTTCACACCAACAGCAACATCTGTCTGTACAAAAATATTTCAATGCTCTGTCACTGACCATAGCTGACTTCATTCAGAGAACAGCGACTGACAGAAGAGATTAAACTGGGAAGATATTAAACCAGGTTTTATGATGCAAGTCCACCTTCTTAACTCCTTACTAAATTTACTTGCTCTATTATGCAAATAAACAGCTACAAAACACCTCTGGGCATTCAGCAAGCCTAGACAGATAGGTGCTCGTTACAAGGCTCTGAAAGATTCATCTGCAGAACTGTCGGAGCTCCTTCATCCCTACACTTTGGGAAGCCACATACTGGAGTTGACTGATCGCAATCACGTGTTTCTTTGATGCAGTCAATAGACAATAGACAATACGTGCAGGAGTAGGACATTCGGCCCTTTGAGCCAGCACTGCCATTCAATGTGATCATGGCTGATCATCCCCAATCAGTACCCCGTTCCTGCCTTCTCGGGCTTCTATTTTTAAGAACCCTATTTAGCTCTCTCTTGAAAGCATCCAGAGAACCTGCCTCCACCGCCCTCTGAGGCAGAGAATTCCACAGACTCACCACTCTCTGTGAGAAAAAGTGTTTCCTCATCTCCGTTCTAAATGGCTTACTCCTTATTCTTAAACTGTGGCCCCTGGTTCTGGATTCCCCCTTCATCGGGAATATGTTTCCTGCCTCTAACGTGATGACACCACTCGAAAGAGATGTACCGTCATCTGATATGGAACAAGATCTTGTTGTACATCACCATCAGGCAACCAAAGGAATTGGAAATAGTCAACATGCTTTTGGCTTGATGAAACATTGCTTTAATATCAGCCATCAGCAACCCGCTCTTCTCTGAATTTAATAAGAACTCCAATGAGTGAGCTAGTAAGGTCCGGACCCTTTAGTAGTTGCAGTTAAGTGATGTTCCTTTGAAGATTGCAGCACAGTCAAAGACCACCCTCAAGGTCCCTTTCTTAGTGATACACCCCAT
Organism: Leucoraja erinaceus; assembly: GCF_028641065.1. Lineage (NCBI taxonomy): Eukaryota > Metazoa > Chordata > Chondrichthyes > Rajiformes > Rajidae > Leucoraja > Leucoraja erinaceus. The sequence continues at coordinate 51,997,357 of NC_073381.1, forward strand.
GATGTGGAATATACCAAAACTCTCTGTCACTTCTATTTAGCTGGTTTGTTGGTACCATTTTGGCATAATCATTGTCAATCATGTCCTTTGGGAAAGATGTATATTCCTCATGAAATTTTGCATTCTTGCCAAACTTGCGTTTCAGATTCTGGGTGCGTTGCTCTGCCATGCAACGATTATTCGGCAGACTAACACTTGTTTGAAATGTCCTTCTATCATCTTTACTGAGTGGTTCATAGCATCCAAGAACTTTAACTCTTCTATGGACATCTCTTCTGATTCCTTACTGGTACTTTCATTGAAGTTATGATTGTATTGCTTGATCAATAGCTCTTCTAATTCAACAATAGATATTTGATTGACAGCAGCAGCAGGGTGGCTATTTTGGTTCCTGCTTCTGTTGTTCCTTCTCAAAGAGCCATAGATAACCCAGCCGAGTATGGTTCTCACAGCAAATGGTCTGCCCCCTTGACTGCTGACAAACCCTTTAGGTTCCAATGCCTTCAAAGCATTTGTTCAGATAAGTAAGTTGAAACCAGAATTTATTTTAGGTATCTTAACATCTTTCAAGTAAGGCCATTGTTTCAAGTCTTTTTGCTTGGTTATGTTTAGATGAGAAATAGGCATGGTCTCATGTGTAAACACATCAGATAGTTGTATAAAATTGTCTTCATCCAGACTAGATATTTCCATGCCTGTAATACGATGACTTTTACAACATTTCTCGTCATTAATGGTACGCAAGAACATCTGAATCTTTTCTCCTGTGATGTCCAGCCCTCTCATCAAGCTTTCTGTGCAAAAGGTAGCCATGCTCCCATGATCCAAAATTGCATATGTTTGCAACACTGTATTCCCCTGGCTGTTCCTCACTTTGACTGATAAGACGGAGAAAATACAGGTTTCTACCTTGGCCCCAATATACGTAATTATCTGAGGTGAGGTAACAGCATCACTGGTAGCTGGCTTCTCCTTCTGTTCTATTTGCTCCGGTGGCTTTTCCGTATTCTTCTGTACAGTATGAAGTAATTCAGGATGATCTTGATAGCACTTATTACAAGTTATACAACTCTTGCAGTCTCTAGCCATGTGTCCTTTCTTCAAACATCCAAAGCAGAATCCCTTCTCCATTGTGAAGTCCATCATTTCTTTATATCCCTTCTTCTTAAATTTAGGCACCACCTTATGGTGTGACCAACTTCATTACATGACAAACAGAACTCTTTTGGCTTTATAGTAAATGCATCTCCTTTCATTCAGCCTTTTGATTCTAAAGGTATTACAGCGGTAGCAAAGCTACTTTCCTTGGGACCTGGTCTTCCTTTTGTTTTAGTAAAAGTAGAACATTTGACAGTTGCTTGTTTAGGATCTTGAATACTCCCATTGCATAAATTTGACATTAACCGTACTTCCCTTTCCATGAAATTCACCAGATCAGGAAGCGTGGCCTCTCGATCCTCATCTTCCTGTATCAGACCTGCATTATTCATCCACTTTTCTCTAAGCCTAAAGGGCAGTTTTAGTTTTAAGCAATTCTTTTGCCACTTGATAGCCCTCATGTGCAGGCAAATTTCGACAACTTCCAGCAAGCTGCTTAGAATATCCGCTTGTGTGATACTCCAGAAAGCAAATTCTTTCATTAGTATTCTTTTCCACTGCTTTCACGAATGAGTCTATAAAAGTTTCATATTGCAAAGGATCACCGTCGAACTTAGGAATTTCCATCGGAGGTAAAGTGGAAGCGACATTATTTTGAGCTGGAGATTTGCAAATTCTCATTTGATTCCTCACCAAATCACAGATTTCACTTTAAAATTCCTGGTTGGACGGAAATGGATGGTGAACAGACATCCGCCAATCTTCGCTTGCTTGAGCCTGCGTATTCGGCCTCTGGGAAGAGTGCCGAGTTGCTGGCTTGTCAAGAGTCTCAACAGACTCTTGACAGATAGGTTATGATTGTTATTACCTCAACAGATAGGTTATTTGCTTCGGTCTAGCACCCGGTTGTTTAGATGAAGTTTTGTCACCTATCCACTTACTCAGTGATAGTTCTGAGTCATACCAGATATTCTCTGGCTGTAGATGTAATTTCACTGCTATTTCCAGCTTAGCAGCTCCTTCTTGGACTAAGGAACTCTTCTTCTGAGTTACTCTTGAGTCGCATCTTGAACTCTGAATTTCCAGTGCCTCCTTCTTCATCTTGGCAACTGCCAACTTTGCGGCCATTTCCATCTGTTCCTTCGCTCTCCTCAGCTGTTCTTCTTGTTCCTCAATCCTATTTTTTTTCTTCAAGGCGACAGTTTGTAGCGAGAGAGCAGCTACCTCAGCTTCCACTTCCGTTTGAGCAGAGACCCCTGTACTTGAACTGGTTACAGAACCAGATTCATGTCCTGGTCTTCGTGTTGAGACATTTGAGGCACTATCTTGGGGTCTAATTTCATCTCCCATTTCAACACCTCGTTGCTTAGCGTCCCCCAGCGTAGAGCGCAATGTTTGTGCTGCGACAACCGACAAACCACTTCTCCGCTTCTTCCATGAAACCATCGAAAATATTTGTCTTCTCTTGAAGCCACTGAGTTTGCCTTCTATGTTCGTCCTCAGGCAGTTCTAAACTCCATATTGAGTTTTGCTTTTCTCCAACCTCATGGTTGAATAATTGATCCAGATTAGATTGTACTTTGCTCGCATTCTCCTCTGAGTTCATTAGATCCCTCTGGTGTTCAACTGACTTAATAATCTTCTTCCATAACTTATTCCTCTCCTGCTTGCATCTTTCCACATGGGCTGTGCCTCCTTTCTCAGTTCTGGTGATAATTCTTTTCCCACATCCTCTGGATCCTGACTTCACACCTCCCTCTGGTGGCAATTCTTTATACTTACTTGTCCGTGGCTCCATGAGTTGGTGTATCCTTGGCTGACTGCCAGATCGTTATACGAGTTTAAAAAACAGCCTGTTCCGCTTCTTTAAAACATTCATTTGCTGAGCACGTCTTATCTTATCAAAGTTCAAAACATCGTTATTTCCAAGGTCATGGCTCAGCACTGGCTGCTTTATCTTTAAACTACGATATACAAGCTTCTGACTGCTGGCTGGTACATTCCTTGATCCAGGATCCAAGTTCTAATCTCTTGCAGAGATTCAACTTCTTCTTCAGTTCCTCTCTTGGAACTAGTCCTTCTGACTCGCAGAGTAACAATCCTTCACTTACTCCACTCATAGAAACAGTTTTCACTTAATATAATGGCAGTCTTACTAACGTTCTCAAGGTACAACCTTGATGGTCATAACTTCTCGTAGGATGTAGTAGAGATATAGTTCACACACTCACCAAACTCCCTCTGATAGTAAAAAATAACTCTTCTAGTCTTGATTAATTGTTTTTTATTGAAACAATGACATAGTCCATCACTTTCCGTTCTTCATTACTGTTCCAATCATATCGAAAACTTGCTCTAAGCCCGTAATCATGTCCATGACTCATAGCTCTCTGCTCAGCTCATGATGAAAACTGTTATTTACACAATCCCATGAGGTAAACTGAAACTAAATTAACAAACCTGCGCTAGCCCCTTCAGGTATAGACACACCCCTCTATGTATTAAATTCCACTGACAAGCATACATACAGACACGAATTAAAGGTATCCAAACATTACTATAATAAACTGACTTAAGCTTAATGACGCCTACAATGTTGATATTTTCAGTGTTGGATAATAAAGTACAACTGGAAATAACATGATGGTGTGTGCATTGAAATAACAGAATGCTACTTTGTCTGAGATACGTACCCATTGCACAATCAAAAATGTAAGCACTTAGGATTCACATTGGGTGTCAAGAAATTATTAATGCACAAATAGTTAAAAAAATAATTAGCATGTAAGAAAAAATACTGTTCTGGTTGTATATCTTTACATGATTTACAGAAAGCATTCTTGGTTTCACTGTCACAGTTTGAGGAAGGCTGAGCCACTGAGGCAAATCTGAGACCACCAGCACCACTGTGTGGGCAAGATTGGGCTGCCAGGGAGAAAGCCTTGGCAGCCTGTGCCCCTTCAGAGGTTAAGACTGAATGGTTGAGGCAAGCCTGAGACGCCAATGCCCCTTCCTGCATAAGAACTCTGCTCACACACAGAGGCAAAGACTGCCACCAGGATAAGCCTGATGCCACCAGCATCTCTGAGGCAAGGGCGAACAGCAGGGGGAGGCCCGAGATCACCTCCTTTGAGAGCAGGACTGAGCTGCCGGGACAAGCCTGATATTGCCAGCGACATCTCACTTGTGCCCTGATAACAAGGGACTGCCCCTCCTATGCGGTCCTGAACTTTCTTGTCACTATTTTTTTAAAAGAACATCTTGAGCATTCATCCTACTGCGGGTGTCGGTGAGGTCACTGCTGAACTCAGCATCATCCCACGGGATAGAATGGTGACATGAGGAGATTTTTTTTAATGTAACAAACGTAAAGCAGGGATGTTTAATGATTTGCAAGTGAAATTGAACAGGATCTTCGGGGATATAAATGCAGAGCCATCGATATAGAGCAGGAATGGGACAACCCAGGTCACCACTGATGGAACTGGCATAGACGTGATGGGCCATATGGGTTTCTTCTTTGCCATAATGGCATGATTCCATTCTACTTTTGTATCTGGAATTTCTAGGCGAGAAATGATGTATGACTGTTTTTGCTTCGCTGATAGAAACATAGAAAATAGGTGCAGGAGTAGGCCATTCAGCCTGAGCCAGCACCATCATTCAATATGATCATGGCTGATCATCCAGGATCAGTACCCTGTTCCTACTTTCTCCCCATGTTTGAAGCACTATAGTTGGAGTTATCACACCAGACCTGCATGTTACTGTCAGCACCAATTTTCTCCATTGGTTGTAATGCCAAGTTCAGGTGTCTGCCATATACTAGTGAGAGAAGCTTCTGCTTACAATGGCTGAAGTAGATAGCCTGGCACATGTAGTCCCCCAGGCACCCTATCAGTTGGAACATTGATTAAGCATGGAAAGGCAATTCTAGCTTTGGACCTGATTGCCAGTGTTTTATTTCACGGGGAAACTCAATTCGTAGTTAATCACAAACTGCCACACAGGTCAGTGTAGAAATCATTAGGTAGTTAAACATCAGAATATAAACAAAGTGGGCAAGACTAAGTCAACTCTGCAGAAGCCTATTCTTGCAATTCACAAATAATCAAATGTACTCAGGAGCAAAATATAACATCATAAGCTTAGTGAAATTATACTATTTATCTTCTGGAATATTATATGATTTTTCTTTCTATAGATGATAGAATTCCATGCAGTGATCCTGTCTATGGCACCACAAGCTTTAATACCACTGCAACAATTGCATGCATGGGATCAGAAGGAGACATGAGAAGACAATGTGGTTTCAATGGAACCTATGGAAATGAACTTAATTTCTGTCTAATACCAGAGATCAGTAATCTTCGTGAGGTAGGCACTGTAAAGAATTTTTATCATGTGTAAAACATGACTAAATCAAAATTCCTCTTTGTAGTATATTAACACTGAAACTTAAATCACCTTGTTAACTGTTGGAAATGTAAAAGAAGGAGCAGAAGAGCAGGGCTTTCATAAAGGCCACACAATTGCCGAAGCCACACGGTTAATGAGATGAGCTGACTTTCAGTTGGAGTGGCTGAAAGCAGTTTGCATCTTGCATAGACTGCTCCAAGTTGGTAAATAAATGGAAGGCAGATGCTTGTGGAGCTGCCTTTTTTGGTAGTGGCCATGTGGAGGGCAAGTGTCAAGCGGTGGGTAAATGCCAGGCGGAAGGAAAGTGAGGCTTCGGCAGAGAGGGCCTCCGGAGACTCGAGGTCGCTAGCTCCACCATTAGGCCTCAGCGCAGACGGAGGCAGAGAAGGGGGATATGACAAAAAAGTCGCATTCCCCTGAAGGGAGAGACAGCAAGCCCCGTTTCCTACCCCCCCCCCACCACATAAACACAACCTAAAAACCAAAAACCTAGCTAGACAAAACGAAAAAAAAACAACACAAAAAATTAAAAACAAACGGACTGCAGGCGAGCTGCAGCCATTCACCAGCGCCACCACTTCCGGAGAGTGTCCTGCAGAGTGAATACAGAGAGTTAAACCCCTGTTCCACGGTACGAGTTCATTCCCAGAGTTCTCCCGAGTTTGCCCCGATTCGAACTCGGAGATTTACGGTAATGGCCACTCGTCGGTACTCGGGGGTCACTCATGGACATTTTTCATCATGTTGAAAAATCTTCACCAGTCTTCCTGTGCTTACCTGCCATTAACGACTCTTCCCAAGTACCTGCCGTTAGCACTAAGAGACGTCCCCGAGCTCCGACGTACCCGCTACGTTCATTCTCCGTGCTTACCATGAGTTCGATTTTTTAAAAACTCGGGAGAGCTCTTGGAATGAATTCGCACCGTGGGAGAAGGATAGTAAGCTAAAAAGTAGGACCTTTTGAGGGTAAATCTCCGGATTGCTCCCAATGCCACATGTTAGTGAGGGTCGGAAACAGGAAGATAGGACTGGTGGCTGAGGAGTTGGTGCAGGGGGCAGATATTCAGATATTTGAATCTGGGGCAGAGGTGGCCTGCTTAAGAGGGATTGTTTTTACTTGAATTGGAAGGGAACCAATGTCCTGGCAGGCTGGGTAGATAGTGCTACTTGGGATAGTTTAAACTAGATTAGCATTGGATGGAATCCAATTCAGGCGGGAGGCAGGTGAGAAGCTGGAAGTCGATGAAAGCAAGTTCAGTTGTCAAGATGGGCAAGAGCACAGTAGGGAGTGAGAAAGGACTGTCTGATTAAACTGCATTTATTGCAATGCGAGAGGCTTGACAGGTAAGATAGATGAATCGAGGGTGTGGAAAGGTACGTACAACTGGGGCACTTTAGTCAATATGGAAACCTGGCTAAGGGAAGGACAGCTTAACATTCCATGGTACAGTTCTTGCAGGTCAGATACAGTGGAGGAGGAGGTAACAGTAGTGAGGGAGTTACTTTAAGGAGAACGTCATGGCAATTGTCTGAGATGATTTTACTGATGGTTTGTCCAGTGTAGGTAGATGGCTGGAGACGAAAAATGAAAAGAGCATGATCAACTTGCTGGCAGCATGCTACAGGGCTGCAATTACTCAATGGGAATTAGAAGAGCAAATATGCCAGGAGATTGCAAGCGGCTGCAACACTAATAGAACACTAATGGGGTTATCTTAGTGCCGATTTAACTTTCCATTATAGACTGGGACCACCATAGAGTCAAGGTCTTGGACAGATTGGAATTTGTAAAATGTGTTCAGGAAAGTTTACTTATCCAACATGTAAACGGTCCTACAAGGGGAAGAGCAAAGCTTGATTTAGTTTCCAGTAAATTGGGAAGGGCAAGTGACTGAAATGTTTGTGGGTGACCAATGGCCACAGTACTATGAACATTAAAATAGTTATGGATAAGGACAGCAAAAGGCCACAAGGACAGATTGCTCTGGAAGGTTAGACCGCATGGGATCCAAGGAGAGATCGCTGAATGGATAGCAAATTGGCTTCATAGAGGAAGCAGAGGGTGATGGTGGAAGGTTGCTTCTCAGACTGGATGCTTGTGACTAGTGGTGTGCCTCAGGGTTTGGTGCTGGGCCCTTTACTGTTTGTCATCTGCATCAATGATTTGGATGAGAACATACAGGCCAATATTAGCAAGTTTTCTGATGATACAAAAGATTGTTGTTTTGCAGATAGTTAAGATGGTTGTGAATGATTGCAGCAGGATCTGGATGGATTGGCCAGGTGGGCGGAGGAATGGTTGATGGAAATGCATACAGAGAAGTGTGAGGCGTTGCATTTTGGGAGGTCGAACAAAGGCAGGACCTACACAGTAAATGGTAGGCCTCTGGGTGGTGTTGTAGAGCAGAGGGATGGAGTACAAGTGCGTGGTTCCTTGAAGGTTGAGTCGCAGGTAGATAAGGTAGTCAAAAAGGCTTTTGGCACTTTGGCCTTCATCAGTCAGTATTGAGTAAAGAACTTGGGAGGTCATGTTGCAATTGTATAAGACGTTGGTGAGACCGCATTTAGAAGATTATGTTCAGTTCTGGGCACCATGTTATGGGAAAGATATTGTCAAACTTGGAAGGGTTCAGAATAGAGGAATGGATTAATGAGGATGTTGCCAAGACTAGAGGGTGTGGGCGATAGGGAGCGGTTGAGTAGGCTGGGTCTCTATTCCATAGAGTGCCGGAGGATGACGGGAGATTTTATAGAAGTATACAAAATCACGAGAAAAATAGATTGGGTAGATGCATAGGATCTTTTGCCCAGAGTAGGGGAATCGAGGACCAGAGGACATAGGTTCAAGATGAAGGGGAAAATATTTAATAGGAATCCGAGGGGTAACCTTTTCGCACAAATGGTGGTGGGTGTTTAGAACAAGTTGCCAGAGGAGGTAGTTGAGGCTGAGACTATCTCATCATTTAAGAAACTGTTAGACAGGTACATGGATAGGACGGGTCTGGAGGGATAGGGACCAAGCGCATGCAAGTGGGACTGGTGTAGCTGGGACATTGTTGGCTGGTGTGGGTGAGTTGGGCCGAAGGGCCTGTTTCCACACTGTATCACTCTATGACTCTATGACAGTGCTGGTCCACAAGTTAATGTTCTGAAATGGAGCAAGGCCAACTTTGAGGATAAGCAGAAACTTGCAAAAGTTGATTGGAGCAGGTTATTTGCAAACTAGGCCGTCAGGAGTAATGAAGCCTGGATGGCGAGAGAAATTTAACCTATTTGCCCCTCACATTGGACACATTCATCCAGACCAGCAGCAGAGAATTAAGTTGCTGGTGGGCATTCTGACTGCTGAGCCTGCTACACATAGATCTGGCACAAGAACAGCACATTTAGCTGCAAGGAGAACATATAGGTATAATGGAATTTACTTTTTATAATGAATCAAGTTTCTTTCAAGATTTTTAACTGTATAAAAGTGTTTTCAATTATTTCTTAGTAATTTAATGTTTCATAAGTTATCAGAACAGAATCAGGCAATTCGGCCCATCAAGTCATTCAGTCATGGCTGATCAATCTTTCCCTCTCAACCCCATTCCCCTGCCTGTTCCCCATAGCCCCTGACACCCTTGCTAATCTAAATCTGTCAAACACAGTTAAAAATATCCATTGAAGGCCCCCAGAGCAGACTGGCAATGAATTCCACAGATTCATCACCCTCCAACTAAAGAATTTCCTCCTCATCTCCAATCGAAAAGCACTACCATTTATTCTGATGTTATGGTCTCTGGTCCTAGACACTAGTGGAAATATCGTTAAGTTTCAATGAGATCCCCCCCCCCCTCATTCTTCTAAACTCCAGCGATTACAGGCCCAGTGCCTTAAAAAGCTCATCATATGTTAACCCAATCATTCCTGATATCATTCGTGTAAACCTCTTCTGGGCCCTTTAGGGGCCCAAACTGCTCATAATGAAGCCTGACTGCCTTATGAAGCCACAGCAAAAGTTGATTGGAGCAGGTTATTTGCAAGCTAGGCCGTCAGGAGTAATGAAGCCTGGATGGCATCCCTGTTTTTATATTCTAGTCCTCTTGAAATAAATGCCAGCATTGCATTTGCCTTCCTTACTACTGATTAAAGATATTTAACAAAATCTTTTTTCTAACTGCTTAATTGACGGAGCATTTATTGGAAGCCAGAGCCATGAGAGCATCAACAGCTGGCAAAATGTATGCTTGCCAGCTGTCAGCATTCTCCAGGCACATCATCATTCACCCACCCCTCCCTCCATCTATCAGCACACCACAAAGAACTGTCACCAAAAAGGAACTTGCTATTTTGTACTGAAATAGTACTTAACAGTAAATTGGCAAAAGTTACAAAATGTCAATGCACGCAGGAAGCTAGTGGCCTTAGGATTAGAGAGATAGCAAAAAGCTTTTCTGTTTTGCAGAAAGACATCAGTCTTTGTAGCGAGTTGCTAGCCCTAAGAGTGAGTGTGGATTCACTGTTGACATTAAAAAAGATATTAGAGCATCAGAGCAGGTGGAGTCCAAAATCATCTTACCTGAAAAGCTTTATCGAGCTTTGCCTTGAGTTATTTATGAAAATGGTCACAAATGTTTGAAAATAAACGAGATGGGCACGTTACAATGGCTCTGCTCATGCTATATTCCACGTGCTGCGAGTGACGTCACCCTCTGACCACTCTGCCCCCCCCCCCCCCCCCCCCCCCCCCCTCCCGGCTCTGGATTGAACCCGCTGAAGTCCTTTGTTTGTGCACGCCCCGCTGCCTGCTGCCTGCTCCCCGCTCCCTTCCTCCTCTCCCCATCCTTCGCCTCATCCCTCCACCTCTTTCCCCCCCCCCCCCCCCCCCGACTTCTCCCCTTCCCCCCCACCCACCGTCCCCCCGTTCTAGGGCCCTGAAGCCTGCAGCCTGCAGCCGCCAACGGGAGTGTTAGCGAATTAGCCCTCATCTGGGACAGCAGCTTGCTCGCTCGCCTGGCTCTCCTCCACCTCTCGCCACCTCCTCTCTCCCCCTCCTCTCCATCCACTCCCCCCCTTTCCTCTCCTCCTCCTCCCCTCCTCTCTCCCCCTCCCCTCTACCCTCTCCCCTCTAAACTCTCTCCCCACTCCCCTTGCCCCCCCCCCTTTACGTCCCCTCCCTTTCCGCCCCCTCCCTTTCCACCTCACTTTACCTCCCTCTCCCACCCTCCCCCTCCCACTCCCCATCTCACCTCTCACTCACCCCCCCCCCACCCCCCCCCCCCCCCCCCCGTGTGTGTGGGTGTGGTTATTGTGTGTGTGTGTGAGGGGTTGGTTAGTGTGTGTGTGATGCCGCAGGCCGCTCCCTCCCCCCACAACCATGCGTTGAGGGGACGGGACCCAACGGGTCCTCCTTGGTCCAGTATATTACTAAAACTCTCATCTTGTTGGTTTGTATGACTGTGTGTGTGTGAGTGATCCAGAAACTATGCCAAAAAGGTACACGATAATGCTACAATTTTTGGCCCACTGTACTCACCATTGTCCTGTGGTGTGATGTGGCAAGTTTCTTTCAGAATGATGGTATATTTTATGTTATTCACATTTTGAACTTTACAAAAACCACTTTGATGAAAATCACTTCAAATTGCACTGCCAGTTTGTATCTTACGATGTCACAATGGAATCCCAAATCTCATTTACATAAAAAATTGTTATTTAAAAAAAACAAGTCTGTTTTAATCAAATTCTTGGGGGGGAGGTTTCATTTACAACATGATTTTCACTGTGGGGGGAGGTGAGGAGGAGGGGGGGGGGAGGGGGAAAGTGGGGGAGGTGAGGAGGGAGAGTGGGGGGGGGGGGGATAGAGGGAGAGGGAAGTTGGGGCGGTAGATAGTGTGGGATTGTGGGAGAGGAGGGCAGTGGAGGAGATGAGGGAGAGTGGGGGAGTGAGATGGGGGAGGTGATGAGTGGGGGAGCAGGGAGATAGAGGAAGGAGGTTGTAGGGAAGGGAGAGGGGTTACAGAGGGAGGGAGTGACTGAGGGTAGAGGAAGGGAGAGGTGAGAGAGGGAGTGGGGGACGGGAGGAGGAGAGGGACAGAAGAGGGAGGGTGAGGGGAGGGGTGCTATGGAGGAGGATAGGGGTAGGAAGAGGGATGGCAAGGCGCAGTTGGGGAGGGTTGCAATGGCTCGAGTCACAACGGGGATCTCTAGCGTCACAACGGGAACCCGTCAACCACGCCTGCGCAGTTGGGGGCTATGGGTGAGTGGTGGAATATTGCGTTGGGGGAACTTGATCTAGTAACCTTTAAAGGCGAGTTGCTTTTTCCAGGATCTTATCTATCCATTGGAATTGGTTTGATGGGAATGGAGGGAAGGTATGGTGGTTTGGGACTGGACAGCAAATAGATCGGGACTCATTCGTGAGCCACACAACCTGCTTATCTTTCCCAGTCCAGCAACTTTATATATCGTTCTATTTCTGCTTTAATTTCTCAGTTAACCAAGTCCCCCGATGAAGTGGCAGCAAACTTTTCCAGTCTTCTTCAGGAATTATCTGACGTCTCAGATAATGAAAACATCACCGAACCTGGAAATGTACAAGCTGTTATAGAAATACTGACGACATTTTCGAACGCCACTGTACCTGTTGACGAAGCCGATTTGGCGGTAAGAATATGCATCAGCCAAGGAACATTCTGATTTCTTTTGTGCACCATGTCTTCTTCATATAGAATTGTTTAGCAATGAACAGCAAGTGCACAGTTTGTTGACTCTGTAACAACTCAGGAACCGGATAATCTTTCACCTCAGTAACCTGCTCAACTTTACATCCTTGATACACAGATCTGGATTTGGGCTCGTACTAACCTAGTTCTTCAAATCACTTGCAAATTAAAAAAAAGGAAAAGAGAGCTTTGCTTTCCACCAAAGCCATACACTAAATGTCTCTGATAATTTAACCCCTTTTGTGCAGGAGTTGATGAAGGATATCAGGATTTAAAGGCACATACAGCAGCAACATCCACATTGGCTAACTTGGAGGGGACAGAGGCTCAGTGGAGAGAGAAGCAGTCTTAGATTTAGGGACCTCATCAGTGAGATAAATATCAGGTGGGAGGTCCTGTACAGAGTGCTCTTGGAGAACCACAAACACAGTTGATGAACTCTGTTGGTGTTTAAGCTAAAGAATGAATGCCCGTGTGGATTATGGGTTTGTAAGCCTGTTTGCTAAGACTTTCCCTGTCAGGGGCTCTTTATTGCCTGTGCAGCCATTGCCTCCCCCCTGTGCTCTGGTTGTCCCCACATCCTCCTGCTCTGCCTATGCCTCATGCACCTCAGGGTTTGTTTAGTGTGCTGTAAGGGCTTGTCCCACTGGGTGTTATTTGTGCATCATTTACGCGTGCATGACGCGTGGTGAGACGTGGTGGCGTAGCAGTGATGCATAATGCCTGCGTGATGCGCAAATGACTCCCAAGTGAGACAGGCCCTTCTGGCACCCACTGCAGTCATGTAATGTATAGCATGCACAAGAACACAAGCAAATAGGAGCAGGAATAAGCCATCAGGCTGCGCGTCTGCCTTTCAACATGATAGTCTTGCAGCATGGAAATGGCCATTTGGCCTAACTTGCCCACACTGGCCAACATGGTCCATCTACACTAGTCCCACCTGGCTGACGCTTATACCTCTAAACCTGCCCTATCCATGTACTTGCCTAAATGTTTCTTAAACGTTGCAAACGTTTCTTAAACATCTGCCTCAAGTATGGCAGCTTATTCCAAGCACCTACCACCCTGTGCATGTAAGAGTTACCCCTTGGGTTCCTATTAAAACTTTCCCCCCTCACGTTAAACCTATGTCCTCTGGTTCTCGATTTCCCCTGCTCTGTGCTTCTACCCAATCTATTCCTCTCATGATTTTGTAGACCTCCATAAGATCACCCCTCATCCTCCTGATCCTGGGTGATCTATGCAAATCTATGCTAATCTTAACCTCTCTTTTGCCGGTTCCCCATAACTAGCACATATTGGGGATGTGAGTGTATTCAATGACTGCAAGCACTTGTGAGAAGCTGGCAGTAACCTATTGCTCATGGTGCCCTTGCTCTTCACTGCAATCAAAGTGGATGAAGTCATCTCTAGATGAGCATGGTGCTCGATGCAGTACTGAGCAACAGACTGAGAGACCAGGCAGAGAAAAGGAGAAGCTTTGGAACAATACTTTGGAGGGGACATTTGGAATCAGCATGACCTTGACTCCATGAAGTGAACAGCCCAGGCAGCTGAGTGTGGTGAAGGTCATTATACCACAGTGATGATAATATCTCCGTGATGACAATCTGAGCAGAGGTGTGAATAAATTGTGTAGAAAAGAACTGAAAATGTTGGTTTAAATCGGAAATTGAATAAATTGTTTGCCTAAGAAACTCTGGAATTCTCAACTGGAGATTTGTGGTAGAGTTGGTTATTGGGGGAGTTTAAAGATGAGGCAGATAAACTTTTGAGAGTACAGGGAATTGGTAGCTATGTGGAATTGGCACAGGAAAGGAGAGGAAGACTTTGGCAGATCAGCCACACTCACATTGAATGGCAGGGCAGGTTTGAGAGGCAGAAGTGACCAACTCCTACTCCCAGCTTCTTGTGTCCTTCTGCATAAGGTTTGCTGTTTCCATAGATGGTGGGGTTGTCTTTGCCTCTTATCCAACCAGCTCTGCAAGACTAATCATTTCTATAATATTTCCTCTTTGCTATGAGGTGCTACCTGCAATGTCTACCTTAAATCAGTGAAAATGTTATGCCTTGGATTGAGAATTGGCTCCAGTCAATAATCAGCATTGTATAAATCACTAGCTCTGTTGCTTAGGGAATGGTGTTGGATGCTTTGACTAATATTTGTGCTGGTGAATTGCCTTGATTGTAAATTTTTATAGTCATGGTAACAAGGTTTAGAATTAAATTTTATGTGAAATGGTCTCTGTGATGGGAAAATAGGTTAAACAGTTGCTTTGGTTAAATAGAATGCAATGTATATTTATAGGTCCAACATAGAATGAAGCTTTTATTAAAATGACGCAGTACAGGAAACGATAATCTATGTTTATGTCACATAAGTGTCATGGGGAAAATAAACAAGATATTGAGTGGTATTTCTAGAACCATTAAATACTTGTCAAGGATTACAGATTTTGAATCGCCTGGGGCACTTTTCATAGGTTTGGTTCCCTTACATGACTGAGGGTATAATGGTTCTGGGTAAGGTTCAGAAAAGAGCAACAAGAATAATGCAGAGGCTGTTCTTTTCCGGGAATGTCCTAAGCAGCTGGAATGTGTTGCTGGCCTGGGTTGTCTCACTGCAAGCTTCCATCGAGAAATTGTGAAGGTTTGTGGTTGAGGCAAGGATCACATGGTGCAAACAAATATGGGGATTTCCAATTAATTTACTCAAAGCAAACATACTGTAACTTTCAGGAGTGGTCTTTTATCTGACGTTACTTTTCATTACTGACCCCAGCTTTATTTAGTGTCTCTGTTTAGAAAGATTCTGTGACTGTTTGGGGGGTAGAGTGTGGCTGGTTATCTAAAGTTCTAGTTAATTTGCTTCAGGCACTGCATGTGGACAGGCTTTGTGGATAAACAGGACAATTCTAAATTGCTTTATGTTTTAGTCTTTATCTTTCTGCATATTATTTTACAAAAATGTATGTTGTGGATTGTATTCCATTATTAATATAGCTCTTCATTGTGTTTTTCAGCACTTTTTGCAAACTGTAAACGCCGTGATTTCTGATGAATCAGTAGCCACATGGACAATTCTCTCTAACACAACAGTTGACGCGAACCCTAGCTCTCAATTATTACAGTCAGTGGAGATGTTTACTAGTCGGCTCAATCTGACAAATGGCACTATAGGAATTAAACAAAATAATCTTCAGCTCGTCGCTACTAAAATTACTCGAGATGAAAATCGCACTGACATTAATGAAACCTTTGAGAGTTTTAACATTACAGGCTATAATAATTTAAGTGCTAATATCATCATTCCTGGTAACGAATTTGAAACCGCCGAAGATAATGTTGTTGTCATAATTGCATATCCAACATGGATTGATATTTTAAGAAATGATACGCACTTTGAGGGAATCTTCGAAATTAATAGTCTAGTTATGACAGTAACATTAAACCGTAAAAAAACATTTACAATGAATATGACGTTCTCACCAAGGAACATGGAACTTGATTATGACACTGCCACATGCGCATTTTGGGATTTTGCTGGAAGAGGCGCATGGAATGATTCAGGCTGTACGTCTAGTCAGGAAGGAGGCAACATCACTTGCACCTGTGAGCATTTAACATCGTTTTCAATTTTAATGTCTCCTTTGTCCCCTTTAAGTAAAGACAACGAAGTTTTGGACATTTTAACCGAAATTGGAATAGCCATTTCAATCGCCAGCTTACTAATCACCATTATTATAGAAGCAATAGTATGGAAGCACGTGACCAAGAACAAAACATCACACACTCGCCATGTTGCAATTCTGAATATTGCGATAAACCTGCTGATAGCAGATATATGGTTCATTGTGGCTTCCCATGTATCGCCCGAAACAGAAGCTTGTGTGGCTGCAACGTTCTTCATTCATTTTTTCTATCTTGCCTTATTTTTTTGGATGTTCACCCTTGGCCTTCTACTTATATTTCGCTTGGTTTTCATTTTCCATGATTTCAGTAAGTCAACCTTGATGGGAATCTCATTCAGTGTTGGCTATCTCTGTCCACTAATTATCTCGGTCATCACAATCGGAGCTACACATCCAACAGATGAATATATAAGAAAAGATGCCTGTTGGCTCGGTTGGAGGGATAAATATCCGATACTTGCTTTTGTTATACCTGCTCTGGCTATCATTGCAAGCAACGTTGTTGTTCTGATTGTGGTCATATTTAAACTCTTACGACGAACAATCGGAGATAGGCCCAGGGGCCACAGCGAGGAGCAAGAAACAATTAAACAAATTGTGAGGAGCATTGTGGTGCTAACTCCAATTCTTGGACTCACATGGGGATTTGGAATACCAACGTTTCAAGAGGACTCGCATGTTGCTTTTCATTATATATTTACAATCCTCAATGCTTTTCAAGTAAGTGTTATAAATGATTTCTAACCTTAAATGTGCAATTGCATAGTTTATGATCTGGGTAAAACATTGAAGATGAACTAAGTGTGTTTGACAGGTTCAAAACAGAGTCATACAGCATGGAAACAGGCCCTTCAGCCAAAGTTGCCCACACTGGTCAACATGCCCCATTTACACTAGTCCCACCTGCCAGAGTTTGGCCCATATCCCTCTAAACCAGTCCTATTCATTGTCCTACATGTCCTAAGTTGATAATTCCTTAGGTCTGCAGAATGTGACTATGAGGAAGTAACAAAGACCACTACACGTATGAGCCCAGCAGAGTAGGCTTTGTGGGTAGATTAATTTTCTTGTAGACACAATAATAACACAATTTGATTGTGATAAAAATAAAACGGACAATTTACTAAATTTCTCTGACAAGGAAATCTTGGTCTTTATAGCTGCCCCGTGACCCAACAATTAATGATGGACATTAGTGTTGGCATTGCCAATATATCCTTACAAACAAATAAGAATCAAATTCCGTAGAATTAAGTGCCCATTCTTCCAAAGTTTCTGCATCGTTCTTCAGACCATTGGAGGCATGGGTCTGGTATAGGCAGCTATGAGCAAATGTATCCCTGGATTGAGGAGCATGCTTAAGAAGGAAATCAGGAGGGCAAAAAGGGGTATGAGATAGCTCTGGCAGATAAGATTAAAGAGAATCTATAAGCATATTAATAGGAAAAAAATGGCAACTAGAGAGAGAATGTAGTCCCTCAGAAATCAGCAGGAAATGGGGAAAGTCCCAATAAATATATTTCCTGTTTTTATTGGGAGAAATATATTTGGACTAGAAAATTTAGGACATTTAACGGTGATGTCTTGAGGATAGTCCATATGACAGTCAATAAGGTGCTGGACATCTATCTATATCTATATATAATATTACTAGACCAAGTGCAGACCCGTTGGGTCTGTTCCCCCAATGTGCGGTTGTGGGGGGGGGGGGGGGGAGGTGGCATGCAGCGTCACACACTAACTATCCCCCCCCCCCCCCCGCACTCACGCTAATTACCCCCCCTTGATATTATATTAATATTATTAAATTGCTCCTTTTACCCCATAACCACCCTATCTACTGACGCATAGCCCCCAACTTGCAGTCACATCTAGAGAAGGGGGGGGGTAGAGAGTGAGGGCAGAGAGAGAAGGGGCAGAGACAGAGAGAGAGAGACAGAGACACAGAGAGAGGGGCAAGAGGGATAGGGGGGTGGAGAGGAGGAGAAGAGGGAGGGTGGGTGAGGGGGGGGAAGATGGGGGAGGAGAGAGAGAGGGGGAGAGAGAAGGGGTGCTGGGAGGGGTTGGAGGGGAGAGAGAGAGAGGGGGGGGGGGGGGGGAGGGGGAGAGAGAGGGTGTGCTGAGAGGGGGTGAGATGAGGGGAGGGGGAGAGGTGGGGAGCAGGGAGCGGGAGGGAGGGGTGGAGGGAAGGGGGTAGGGGTGTGTGGGAGGGGAGGAGGGGGAGAAAAAGAGGGGAGAGAGACAGGGGGAGAGAGAGGAGAGGGGGGGGGGAGGAGGGGGGGGAGAGGAGGGAGGGGGGGAGGAGGGGGAGGAGAGGAGGGAGAAGAGAGGGGGGGAGAGAGGGAGGGGGAGAGAGGGGGGAGAAGGGAGAGAGAGAGAGAGGGGGGGGGGGGGGGAGAAGAACCTAAAAACATTTTAGAACCAAAAAAGACACATTCTGCAAGCATTGTAGAACCAAAAGAGACAATTTTTGCAAACATTTTAGAACCAATAAACACTTTTTGCAAACATTTTAGAATGAATAGACACATTCTGCAAGCGTTTTAGAACCACTAAGGACACTTACATTTGAGTAGACATGTGTTCAGTGTTATTCACAGCTCGGAGAAACGTGACCCTCTGCCTTCCTCCAGCTTGCAGACACTGATTGAGGAACACCACTTCCTGGTTTTATAGTCCCTCCCACCTGCCGCCAGCGGTGGCAGCAGAGAGAATGGGGAATTTTGTAAAATCATTAATATCTCTTTTTTCATCGACGGGAAAAATCCTCGGCACACATATGGCGGAGGGGGGCTCTGAGCAAGGTGGCCAAAAATGACGGCCGTAGGTGGCGGCGTTCTCTCGGAAATCGCAGCACAGATGGCCAAAACTAGTCAAGAACAGACTTTTAGTAATATAGATTAAAACTCTGTGGCTGCTGGCTGGCTGGCTGTGTGTGTTTCTGACTTGAGGCCGCTAGCCTTTGATTCGTTGCTACGCCGAGGCCAGACCCAGAAACGCCGGGGTTTTTTCCACTTCGGTAGAGATTTCATAGCAACAGACATAGAAACATCGTAAATGGGTGCAGGAGTAGGCCATTCGGCCCTTCCAGCCTGCAGCGCCATTCAATATGATAATGGCTGATAATCCAACTCAGTATCCTGTACCTGCTTTCTCTCCACACCCCCTGATCCCTTTAGCCACAAGGGCCACATCTAACTCCCTCTTAAATATAACCAAGGAACTGGCTTCAACTACCTTCTGTGGCAGAGAATTCCAGAGATTCACTACTCTCTGTGTGAAAAATGTTTTCCTCATCTCGGTCCTAAAAGATTTCCCCCTTATCCTTAAACTGTGACCCCTTGTTCTGGACTTCCCCAACATCGGGAACAATCTTCCTGCATCTAGCCTGTCCAACCCCTTAAGAATTTTGTACGTTTCTATAAGATCCTCCCTCAATCTTCTAAATTCTAGTGAGTACAAACCGAGTCTATCCAATCTTTCTTCATATGAAAGTCCTGACATCCCAGGTATCAGTCTGGTGAACCTTCTCTGTACTCCCTCTATGGCAAGAATGTATTTCCTCAGATTAGGAGACCAAAACTGTACGCAATACTCCAGGTGTGGTCTCACCAAGACCCTGTACAACTGCAGTAGAACCTCCCTGCTCCTATACTCAAATCATTTTGCTATGAATGCTAACATACCATTCGCCTTCTTCACTGCCTGCTGCACCTGCATGCCTACTTTTTATGACTGGTGTACCATGACACCCAGGTCTCGTTGCAACTCCCCTTTTCCTAATCGGCCACCATTCAGATAAGAGTACTTTCCTGTTTTGCCACCAAAGTGGATAACCTCACATTTATCCACATTATACTGCATCTGCCATGCATTTGCCCACTCACCCAGCCTATCCAAGTCACCTTACAGCCTCCGAGCATCCTCCTCACAGCCAACACTGCCCCCCAGCTTCGTGTCATCTGCAAACTTGGAGATGTTGCATTCAATTCCCTCGTCCAAATCATTAGTATATATCGTAAATAGCTGGGGTCCAAGCACTGAGCCTTGCGGTACCACACTAGTCACTGCGTGCCAATGTGAAAAGGACCCGTTTACTCATATTCTTTGCTTTCTGTCTGCCAGCCAGTTCTCTATCCACATCAATACTGAACCCCCAATACCGTGTGCTTTACGTTTGTATACTAATCTCTTATGTGGGACCTTGTCGAAAGCCTTCTGAAAGTCCAGATATAACACATCCACTGGTTCTCCCTTATTCACTCTACTAGTTACATCCTCGAAAAATTCTATAAGATTCGTCAGACATGATTTACCTTTCATAAATCAATGCTGACTTTGTGCAATGATTTCACCACTTTCCAAATGTGCTGCTATCCCATCTTTAATAACTGATTCTAGCAGTTTCCCCACTACCGACGTTAGACTAACTGGTCTGTAATTCGTTTTCTCACACACTCCCTTTTTAAAAAGTGGGGTTACATTAGCTGCCCTCCAATCCTCAGGAACTACTGCAGAATCTAAAGAGTTTTGAAAAATTATCACTAATGCATCCACTATTTCTGGAGCTACTTCCTTAAGTACTCTGGGATGCAGCCTATCTGGCCCTGGGGTGTTATCGGCCTTTAATCCATTCAATTTACCTAACACCACTTCCCGGCTAACCTGGATTTCACTCAGTTCCTCCATCTCATTTGACCCCCGGTCCCCTGCTATTTCCGGCAGATTATTTATGTCTTCCTTATTGAAGACAGAACCAAAATAGTTATTCAATTGGTCTGCCATGTCCTTGTTCCCCATGATCAATTCACCTGTTTCTGACTGCAAGGGACCTACATTTGTTTTAACTAATCTTTTTCTATTCACATATCTATAAAAGCTTTTGCAGTCAGTTTTTATGTTCCCTGCCAGTTTTCTTTCATAATCTATTTTCCCTTTCCTAATTAAGCCCTTTGTCCTCCTCTGCTGGACTCTGAATTTCTCCCAGTTCTCTGGTAGGCTGCTTTTTCTGGCTAATTTGTACGCTTCATCTTTTGTTTTGATACTATCCCTGATTTCCCTTGTTATCCACGGATGCACTACCTTCCCTGATTTTTTTTTTTGCCAAACTGCGATGAACAATTGTTGTAGTTCATCCATGCAGTCTTTAAATGCCTTCCATTGCATATCCACCGTCAACCCATTAAGAATCAATTGCCAGTCTATCTTGGCCAATTCACTTCTCATATCCTCAAAGTTTCCTTTCTTTAAGTTCAGGACCCTTGTTTCTGAATTAACAATGCCACTCTCCATCCTAATGAAGAACTCAACCATATTATGGTCACTCTTGCCCAAGGGGCCATGCACAACAAGACTGCTAACTAACCCTACCTCATTAGTCAATACCCAATCTAGAATAGCCTGCTCTCTCGTTGGTTCCTCTACATGTTGGTTTAGAAAGCTATCCCGCATGCATTCCAAGAAATCCTCTTCCTCAGCACCCCTGCCAATTTGATTCACCCAATCTAAATGTAGATTGAAGTCACCCATTATAACTGTTTTACCTTTGTTGCATGCATTTCTAATATCCTGTTTGATGCCATCCCCAACTCCACTACTACTGTTAGGTGGCCTGTACACAACTCCCACTAGCGTGTCCTGCCCCTTAGTGTTTCGCAGCTCTACCCATATCGATTCCACATCCTCCAAGCTAATGCCCTTCCTTTCCATTGCGTTAATCTGCTCTCTAACCAGCAACGCTACCCCACCACCTTTTCCTTTCTGTCTATCCCTCCTGAATATTGAATATTCCTGGATGTTCAGCTCCCAGCCTTGGTCACCCTGGAGCCATGTCTCCATGATCCCAACTATATCATAGTCATTAATAACTATCTGCACATTCAACTCATCCACCTTATTGCCAATGCTCCTTGCATTGAGACACAAAGCCTTCAGCCTTATTTTTACAACACTCTTACCTCTTATACAATTGTGTTGAAAAGTGGCCCTTTTTGATTTTTGCCCTGGATTTGTCTGCCTGCCACTTTTACTTTTCACCTTGCTACCTATTGCTTCTACCCTCATTTTACACCCCTCTGTCTCTACGCTCACACATTTAAGAAACCCTTTCCCTTTAACTCCATCCTCAACTATCCCATTCGACACCCCACCCCCCTTATTCGGCTTAAAACCACCCGTGTAGCAGTGGCAAACCTGCCTGACAGAATGCTGGTCCCCCACCTGTTACTTTTCACTTTTCACTCCAAGTATCCACTCCTCACTAAATGTTGTCGTGTTTATGTACACATTTTTAATAAAATCCTTCTCCCCCCCCCCCCCCCCCCCCCCCCCCCCCACTCACTCATTTTGTCGCCTCCTGCTGGCCAGCGACCATACGGCTGCTGGCGCCCGCATCTCAACCTCAAGAGACGCTATTTAAAAACGGCCTTTCGGGAGCGGCTTGACTTGGAGGACCACGTCTCCCGTGGGGGCTACGGGTAGGGAACGGCTGCGTTGGGGGAGCAGACCCAACTGTGGGAAGATAGACAAAAACTTGCAAGAGCCCTGACAGATTTATGAAAAAGGTTCTTGACACGAAACATCACCCATTCCTTCTCTCCAGAGATGCTGCCTGTGATGTTTTGTGTCAAGAACCTTTTTCATAAATCTGTCAGGGCTCTTACTCCAGCTTTTTGTGTCTATCTTATGAATTATTGTTAGTGATGACAGGAGAGTGGCTAATGTTGTACATTTATTTAAGAAAAACCTAGGAACTATAGACCAGTAAGCCTAATATATGTGGTAAGAAAATTACTGGACAGGATTCTGAGATAAGATGTACATTTTATGGGACTGTGATAACAGTGGCTTTGAAGATCACTGTTTGAAAAAAATAACCCTAATTTTTAAAGCCTAATTCAACCTGATTGATCACTTTGTCAGCTCAGCATTTCATGGAATGTTACAAAATGATTGAAAGTTTTTTTTAATTGTCAACTGCTTAAACATATTTTCCAGGGATTCTTCATTTTTCTCTTTGGAACATGCTTGGATAGCAAGGTGAGATACATCTTGTTTTTTTTGCCAGTTTTTTTGTAATTTGTCTATTTTCACCTCACCTAATATAATGCTTTGTTCTGCTGCAAACACAGGTGCGAGAAGCCTTACTGAAGCAGTTCTCTTTGAGTAGATTGTCTTCCCGATCAAGGGTAAGTCTGAAAGAATAAAATCAGTTGATGGTTCATGTTATGAAAAAGAAAGATGTGTGATGGATTTGGTGAAAATTAGTTGAAAACTAGGTCAGAAAATGGATTTTGCACTGGTTTCTAATTGAAGATAGAGACTGTTAGGCGGCACAGTGATGCAGTTGGTAGAGCTGCCTCACAGTAGAGGAGTCCCAGGTTCGATCCTGACCTTGGGTGCTGTCTGTGTGCAGTTTGCATGCCCTCCCCGTGAATACATGGATTTCCTCCGGATTCTCTGGTTTCCTCCCACATCCAAAAGATGTGGGTTTGTAGGTTATATTGTTTACAGAGTACCATCTTTACATATTCAGTTGTGCTATTGCAACTAAGAATTTCATTATTCTGTCCGGGACATATGACAATAAAACACTCTCGACTATGTTAATTGGCCTCTTTAAAAATTGCCCCTAGTGTGTAGAACGGGATGACACAAAACTAGTGTGAACGGGTAATCGATGGTTGGTGTGTACTATATGGGATGACAGGCCTGTTTCTTTCAACAAAACAAAATTAAACTAAACTAATTAGAAAAGTTGAGAGAAATTAGGTTGCCTGGAAGTAGGATTTAGATAAAAAATGCTGGAGAAACTCAGCGGGTGAGGCGGCATCTATGGAGCGAAGGAATAGGTTTCGGGCTGAGACCTTTCTTCAGACTGATGTGGGGGCGGGAAGAATAAAGGAAGAGGCAGAGACAGTGAGCTGTGGGAGAGCTGGGAAGGGGAGGGGAAAGAGGGGGAAAGCAAGGACTATCTGAAATTGGAGGTCAATGTTCATACTGCTGGGGTGTAAACTACCTAAGCAAAATATGAGGTGCTGCTCCTCCAATTTACGGTGGGACGCACTATGGCCATCGAGGAGGCCAAGGACAGAAAGGTGGGATTCAGAATGCGAGGGGGAGTTGAAGTGCTGAGCCACCGGGAGATCAGGTTGGTTATTGCGAACTGAGCGAAGGTGTTGGGCGAAGCGATCGCCAAGCCTGAGCTTGGTCTCACCGATGTAGAGCAGCTGACACCTAGAGCAGCGGATGCAATAGATGAGGTTGGAGGAGGTGCAGGTAAACCTCTGCCGCACCTGGAAAGACTGCTTAGGTCCTTGGACGGAGTCAAGAGGGAAGGTAAAGCGATAAGTGTAGCATTTCCTGCGGTTGCAAGGGAAAGTTCCAGTGGAGGGTGTGGTTTGGGTGGGAAGGGACAAATTAACCAGGTAGTTACAGAGGGAGCGGTCTCTGCGGAAAGCCAAAAGGGGAGGAGATGGGAAGATGTGGCCAGTGGTGGGATCCCTTTGGAGGTGGCGAAAATGTCAAAGGATTATCTGTTGTATGTGACACGGGTGGCTTTAAACTGAATAAGGGGGGTGGGGTGTCGAATGGGATAGTTGAGGATGGAGTTAAAGGGAAAGGGTTTCTTAAATGTGCGAGCGTAGAGACCGAGGGGTGTAAAATGAGGGTAGAAGCAATAGGTAGCAAGGTGAAAAGTAAAAGTGGCAGGCAGACAAAACCAGGGCAAAAATCAAAAAGGGCCACTTTTCAACATAATTGTATAAGGGTTAAGAGTGTTGTAAAAACAAGCCTGAAGGCTTTGTGTCTCAATGCAAGGAGCATTCGTAATAAGGTGGATGAGTTGAATGTGCAGATAGCTATTAATGACAATGATATAGTTGGGATCACGGGGACATGGCTCCAGGGTGACCAAGGCTGGGAGCTGAACATCCAGGGATATTCAATATTCAGGAGGGATAAAGAGAAAGGAAAAGGAGGTGGGGTAGCGTTAATGATTAGAGAGGAGATTAATGCAATGGAAAGGAAGGACATTAGTTTGGAGGATGTGGAATCGGTATGGGTAGAGCTGCAAAACACTAAGGGGCAGAAAACGCTGGTGGGTGTTGTGTACAGGCCACCTAACAGTAGTAGTGAAGTTGGAGATGGTATCAAACAGGAAATTAGAAATGCGTGCGACAAAGGCAAAACAGTTATAATAGGTGACTTCAATCTACATATAGATTGGGTGAATCAAATTGGCAGGGGTGCTGAGGAAGAGGATTTCTTGGAATGTATGCGGGATAGTTATCTAAATCAACATGTAGAGGAACCAACGAGAGAGCAGGCTATTTTAGACTGGGTATTGAGTAATGAGGAAGGGTTAGTTAGCAATCTTGTTGTACGTGCCCCCTTGGGCAAGAGTGACCATAATATGGTTGAGTTCTTCATTAGGATGGAGGGTGACATTGTTAATTCAGAAACAATGGTTCTGAACTTAAAGAAAGGTAACTTTGACGGTATGAGACGTGAATTGGCCAAGATTGACTGGCAATTAATTCTAAAACGGTTGACGGTGGATATGCAATGGAAGACATTTAAAGACTGCATGGATGAACTACAAAATTTGTTCATCCCAGTTTGGCAAAAGAATAAATCAGGGAAGGTAGTACATCCATGGATAACAAGGGAAATCAGGGATAGTATCAGAGCGAAGGATGATGCGTACAAATTAGCCAGAAAAAGCAGCATACCGGAGGACTGGGAGAAATTCAGAGACCAGCAGAGGAGGACAAAGGGCTTAATTAGGAAAGGAAAAATAGATTATGAAAGAAAACTGGCAGGGAACATAAAAACTGACTGCAAAAGTTTTTATAGATATGTGAAAAGAAAGAGATTAGTTAAAACAAATGTAGGTCCCTTGCAGTCAGAAACAGGTGAGTTGATCATGGGGAACAAGGATATGGCGGATCAATTGAATAACTACTTTGGTTCCGTCTTCACTAAGGAAAACATAAATAATTTGCCGGAAATAGCAGGGGACCGCGGGTCAAAGGAGTTGGAGGAATTGAGTGAAATCCAGGTTAGCCGGGAAGTGGTGTTGGGTAAATTGAATGGATTAAAGGCCGATAAATCCCCAGGGCCAGATAGGCTGCATCCCAGAGTACTTAAGGAAGTAGCTCCAGAAATAGTGGATGCATTAGTAATAATTTTTCAAAACTCTTTAGATTCTGGAGTAGTTCCTGAGGATTGGCGGGTAGCAAACGTAACCCCACTTTTTAAGAAGGGAGGGAGAGAGAAAACAGGGAATTACAGACCAGTTAGTCTAACATCGGTAGTGGGGAAACTGCTAGTGTCAGTTATTAAAGATGGGATAGCAGCACATTTGGAAAGTGGTGAAATCATTGGACAAAGTCAGCATGGATTTACGAAAGGTAAATTATGTCTGACGAATCTTATAGAATTTTTCGAGCATGTAACTAGTAGCGTGGATAGGGGAGAACCAGTGGATGTGGTGTATCTGGACTTCCAGAAAGCTTTTGACAAGGTCCCACATAAGAGATTAGTATACAAACTTAAAGTACACGGCATTGGGGGTTCAGTATTGATGTGGATAGAGAACTGGCTGGCAAACAGGAAGCAAAGAGTAGGAGTAAACGGGTCCTTTTCACAATGGCAGGCAGTGACTAGTGGGGGTACCGCAAGGCTCAGTGCTGGGACCCCAGCTATTTACAATATATATTAATGATCTGGATGAGGGAATTGAAGGCAATATCTCCAAGTTTGCGGATGACACTAAGCTGGGGGCAGTGTTAGCTGTGAGGAGGATGCTAGGAGACTGCAAGGTGACTTGGATAGGCTGGGTGAGTGGGCAAATGTTTGGCAGATGCAGTATAATGTGGATAAATGTGAGGTTATCCATTTTGGTGGCAAAAACAGGAAAGCAGACTATTATCTAAATGGTGGCCGACTAGGAAATGGGGAGATGCAGCGAGACCTGGCTGTCATGGTACACCAGTAATTGAAAGTAGACATGCAGGTGCAGCAGGCAGTGAAGAAAGCGAATGGTATGTTAGCTTTCATAGCAAAAGGATTTGAGTATAGGAGCAGGGAGGTTCTACTGCAGTTGTACAAGGTCTTGGTGAGACCACACCTGGAGTATTGCCTACAGTTTTGGTCTCCAAATCTGAGGAAGGACATTGTTGCCATAGAGGGAGTGCAGAGAAGGTTCACCAGACTGATTCCTGGGATGTCAGGACTGTCTAATAAAGAAAGACTGGATAGACTTGGTTTATACTCTCTAGAATTTAGGAGATTGAGAGGGGATCTTATAGAAACTTACAACATTCTTAAGGGGTTGGACAGGCTAGATGCAGGAAGATTGCTCCCGATGTTGGGGAAGTCCAGGACAAGGGATCACAGCTTAAGGATAAGGGGGAAATACTTTAAAACCGAGATGAGAATAACTTTTTTCACACAGAGAGTGGTGAATCTCTGGAACTCTCTGCCGCAGAGGGTAGTCGAGGCCAGTTCATTGGCTATATTTAAGAGGGAGTTAGATGTGGCCCTTGTGGCTAAGGGGATCAGAGGGTATGGAGAGAAGGCAGGTACGGGATACTGAGTTGGATGATCAGCCATGATCATATTGAATGGCGGTGCAGGCTCGAAGGGTCGAATGGCCTACTCCTGCACCTAATTTCTATGTTTCTATGTGATGGCTGGTAGAGTGGAAGGTGAGGACAAGGGGGTCTCTGCCCTTGTTACGAGTGGGTGGATGGGGAGTGAGAGCAGAGTTACAGGGTGTAGAAGAAACACTGGTGAGAGCCTCATCTATAGTCGATGAGGGGAACCTCCTTTCCCTAAAGAATGAGGCCCTGGTTTGGAACACCTCATCCTGGATGCAGATGTGGCATAGACGGAGGAATTGGGAGTAAGGGATAGAGTCCTTACAGGAAGCAGGGTGGGAAGAAGTGTAATCCGGATAGCCATGGGAGTCAGTGGGTTTATAGTCAGTGGTCTGTTACCTGCGATGGAGATAGTGAGGTCTAAAAACGGTAGGGAGATGTCGGAAATGGTCCAGGTGAATTTGAGTGCCGGATGGACGTTAGTGGTGAAATAGATGAAGTCAGTGAGTTCTGCATGGGTGCAGGAGGTGGCACCAATGCAGTCGTTGATGTAGCAGAGGTAGAGTTCGGGGATAGGGCCACGGTACACCTCGAACAAGGATTGTTCGACGTACCCTACAAAGAGGCAGACATAGCTGGGGCCCATGCACGTGCCCATAACTACGCCTTGGATCTGGCGGAAATGGGAGGAGTCAAACGAAAAGTTGTTGAGTGTAAGGACCAGCTCTGCTATGCGGAAGAGAGTATCAGTAGACGGGGATTGGTTGGTTCTGCGGTCGAGGAAGAAATAGAGGGCTTTAAGACACTCCTGGTGGGGGATGCAGGTGTACAGTGCCTGGACATTCTTGGTGAAGATGAGGGAATGGGGGCTTAGAAAACGGAAGTCATGGAGGAGACGAAGAGCGTGTGAGGTGTCTTGGATATAGGTAGGGAGGGATTTAACCAGGGGGGATAGGATGGAGTCGAGGTATGTGGAAATAAGTTTGGTGGGACACGAACAAGCAGAAACAATGTGTCTGCCAGGAAATGGGTTCAGGCAGCAAGAAGCTTCTGTGCTACGGGGGATACAGAGGAGTGGTGGTCAGTAGACATTCCGCTGGCGATAGAGAGGGATTTAAGATTTGAACAAGATGGGAGTTTTCAGTCCATGGTATATGGAGGAGGAGCCAGCATGGGCTACCCACCCAACTTCACCTGTCCCGTCAACAATCTTTCAGCAAATTTAAATAGTGTGCGACGTTGTGTAACAAAGTGATGGTGCCTCTCCATGAACAGTCAAACATCAGTTAATGTCCTCACTCCTGTCCTGACTTGTGGACAAATACAGGTTCAAGGATTGTGGGAGGGGAAAGTAAGAAGCACCATTGAATCTCTGGGTGCATGTGTGTCCGTGTGAAGTTGGATCAGGTACTGAATAGCTCACTGGACACACGGTCATTAAAACAGCTGTTAAAAAATCAATGTCATAAAAGTTGGTGTTTAAGCTTGCATGCACATAACTATATTTAGATTTTCAAAATAAATATATATTTGATTTTCTATTCATTGTGCAGGTTTTTAAATAATTCCACAACATTGTGAATGATTCATTATTGAAGTAGAACAGTTTGTGGCCACTGTACTCTTCATTGCAAAGTGTGTCAGGGGTGGGATGAGTACCAGGGTGAGGAAGTTATAACTGTAACTATAACTGTAAGATTACATCTGGAGTATTGTGTGCAATGTTGGTTTTGCTTGTATGGAAGGCGATACTTGCCTCTGAAGCGGCAAATATTTTCCAGTTTGATTGCCAACATGGTGGGGAGGGGGTCATCTCAAATGGAAATAAAGAAAGAAATTAGCCAAGTACACAAGAAAGAGTGGTGACCTTAGAGTTCAAGGAGATGCTATTCCCCTTTCCCCACGCCTCTTAAGCTCCAGATGGCTTGGGACAAGTGAATTGAAAGAAACTATTACTCTCTGGAATACAGGCCTGTACTCCCAGTTGGGAACAGTGTAGAGGGTGCTAATCTTGTGTAAAATCTAAATTGCATTATGGTAATTTGCTGAGAACGTTCATAAGGTCTCTTGGAGAAGAGATTTAGAAATAACATAGGTTGCTTCATGCATTAACACCGTACCCTTTCCTTTATCAGACTGTACAGACTTCTTCCACTGGAAGGTTTCGCTCCAAGACTGGTATTGCATTTCCTGGGAGAAAAAGTAAGTATAAATATAAAACTGATCACAGCTGAGTTGAGAAATTGATTTTCATATAGAAAGCTGTCATTTACTAGGGAAGGAATGTGTCGTTGAAGTATGTGATTAAATTGGCATCTCAGGCCTGATTTTAGTCCGTTCACAGAGTTCTGCAAGAAAACAGCATTTCAAGATATATTTTGTGTCCTCCTACGATGGAAAAGATATAGGGTAATTTTTACAATTGAGACACATGAATATAATTTCATAAGGAAGCCACCAGACAATCACACTACCAAATGGAGGGAGAGGGGATGGTGCGATGATGGGTGGGATGGGATTGTGTAATGTGGGTGATGGATAGAGGTATCTTCTGTGCAGGGTGAGAGATGGGGAAGGTGTGGTGGGTGCGGATAGACGGTGGAAGGAAATGGGTGCCGGCAACTGCACCTCTGCCCATTCTCACTCCACAAATGAAACTCCTTAGACTTGTTGTCAATGCCTCGCTGAATTCAAACTCGCTGCTGCATAGCAGGAAAGCACATGAATTATTTGATTGCCAACCTTAATCCAATCACAACTACTGCTAGATCCTGTTGACATTATAGGAGGCTGATTTGGGAAGATTAATGAGGCTTCTGCCTGCTTTAAGTATCCAGAATCAAATCTAACCATGTTGAGTGCGCAAGTGATCAGCTTGTTTTGACCCGACGTTGCGTGTTAAGCATGAAGTTATGAATGACCATTTGTCAGATATCCAGGACTGTCAGAGCTTATTGGGCATCTTCATCAAAATAAATCTGCGCCTCGGCACAGGGAGTGCACATGCTCAGAGTCCCCCTTGACCTATCTCTCAACCTTTGTAAACCTTACCTCGGTTTTCTCTTGTCACTACTCTCTGCTCAGTCTGCTGATCACAATGCTTTGTTTGCACAAAAGGTTGCCGCTATAAGTTGCAGATGATGCTCAACTCAATGCTGCAATAAAGATCTGCTGGGTACGGACGGCAGCATGATCGCAATATACACTTGTACGGTCTGGATAATACGGTGGACTCGGCAGCTCATTCACAGGCAGGGTAATGTTACCAGATGACACAAAGCTGGGTGGCAGTGTGAACAGTGCCGCCATGCTGAGAATGCAGGGTGACTTGACCAGATGCATGACAGATGGCTCGGGATAAATGCAGGTTATCCACTTTGATAGCAAAAACAGGAAGCCAGATTACTATCTAAATTGTGCCAAAATGGGAAAAGGGGAAATACAACAGGATCTGGGGCTCCTTGTTCATCAGTCAATGAAAGTAAGCATCCAGGTACAGTAGGCAGTGAAGAAAGCGAATGGCATGTTGGTTTTTTGTCGAGCTTCTGCTGTTGGAATAATTTAGGTCACACACAGTGTTTAAGATCCAAATACTTTATTAGCGTTACAACATGTCACTTCATCTTAATAATAACTCAAGACTGTTTTTGAAAAGTTTCACGCTTTTGCTACAAAGTAACTAATAACTGGTGACACTGGACATTCCCATGGAATGGTCAGTACCACCATTGACTAAATAAGGGATAGCAATTGATAATAAGTGATGAAAGTCAAACATAGCCTGGGTACTTCACGGTGGGCTTGCAAACCCGACCAGCACATGTGCGATAAAAGCCATCTCGTTTTTTCTCCACCGGGGACAGAGCCGGTGGCTTCACGGGTGACGGAGATTGAACCAACATTCCTGGTGATGAAACAAGGAACTGCAGCGCATGCGGAGGGGGCGTCGCCACTGGCAAAGCAGCCACTCCCAAAGTGGGTTGTTGTGCTGGTGTAGGCGGATCTGCTGGGTACGGACGGCAGTACACTTGTACGGTTTGGATAATACGGTGGACTTGGCTCATTCACAGGCAGGGTATGTTACCTGATACGCCTGTAAGTGCCGCCATTGGCACTGACCAGATATGAGCGTGGCTCGGAAGCAGTTCCAGAAGTTACACCAATACGGTCATGGCCTTTGTCAGTTTGCAAACAAACCATCTGCCCCTTGGTTAATGGTGGCAGCTCCCTGCTTGTCTTGTCATAACACTGTTTTTGAATGTCACGCTTTTGCTGTAACCTGGTCATGATTGTTCCATGAGCTGTTTGGCATTCTTGACAGCCCGCTCAGCTAGTCCATTCGACTGTGGATATTCAAGGCTGCTGGTGATGTGGCGAAGACCCCAGCTTGCAGCAAACTCCTTGAAGTGTTGGCTGGTAAATTGACTGCTGTTATCAGATAATAGTACACACGGAGCTCCATGGTCTGTAAAATGGCGAGCAAGCTTCGAAGTGGGGCTGCTAAGAAAATCACTGTCAAAACATCCAGAATACGAATCGACAATTACCAGGTTCTGCTTGCCATGCCATTCAAATCTGTCAGTTGCCATTGTAGACCATGGGAGAGTAGGAGCCGGATGTGAAAGAAGTGGTTGCTTTTGTTGATGAGGTGTCAAGCGACGGCACATCCTCACGAACAACATAGAAACTCAAGTTGTGGATAGGTGAGTTAAGACAGCAGCGTAACTCGACTTGACCGATATGGTGCACTGGACCTCCTGCAAATGAGAGAAGGGAAGCAGCAGTAGGAGTGACAGTCTCTATTTTTCGTAACTTTTTCAACACAGCTAAACTGATCACGTTACATCTGGCCCCTGTGTCAACTTTCAGATAAATGTTCTTGGCATTAACGAGCAAAGCGACCTTGGGGTCTAGTTGTTTGTGTATTGAATCAGACAGGGAATGCACATCCAAGTCAGAACCTTTGCTAGCAGCCTGCAAATCCGTGGGAGCTGGTTGAGAGCATTACGAGAGCAAGTTCTCATGGCAAGCAAATGAACAGATTGCCTTGTTTGAACTCTGTTGCTATGTGAGCGGCAGAATTTGAAGAAATTATTCCTTTTGTTACAAAATCAACATAATTTTCCATACGCAGGGCAACGGCCACGAGCAGCAGCATGCAAACCCCCACAGTTAAAACAATTGTCTATTAATCTCATGATAGAGTTGTCGGACACTTGAGGAGAACGACGAGAGATTTGATAAGACATGCCAGTAACATTAATTTCACGAACAGCAGAGTGCCCTAAAACTTTTGTTTGAGCATCAGCCATTTCAGCAATGCCACAGCGGTTTTCAGCTGTCTCTAGAGTAAGCTCGGCATCTTGCAGTAACTCGTTGCGTAATTTATCATTGCGGACACCATAGACAAAATGGTCACGGACCAGGCTATCGCATATATCCCTGAAATCGCTTCGACTGGCAATGTGCTTCAAGGCATTAACATAGATCTCTACAGGTTCACCCTGTCTCTGGCTTCTGGAAAAGGACAAATGCCTCTCCATGATCAAGTTAGTGCGTAACTCACATAACTGTCAGAATTTGCATAGTTGGCAATCAGGGTCACGGATAAACTCAGTGGGAGCGATCTGGACACCAGCCGGGTCGAATCCATCCGGTTCACAATGAAATAATCCGGCACATCGGGCAGCTTCTGTGCCTGCTAGATTAAGAAGAATTGATGCTCGAACACCAGGAGCAGCAGTCGGGTGAGCTGCTTCAATGTAAATTGAGAAATCTTCTTCAAATATGTGCCACCGTTCTGCGAGGTCCTCGTCAAACAACAGGATCTCTGGTTTTCTGAGAGCAGAAGCCATAGTAATATATACCGGAGAAAACAACAAACTAAAATAAAAACAATATAATTAAGCAATGAGTGAGTCCGTACACTCTGACACAATGTCGAGCTTCTGCTGTTGGAATAACTTAGGTCACACACAGTGATTAAGATCCAAAGACTTTATTAACGTGACAGCATAGGAGTATTACGTACAGTTTTGGTCTCCAAATCTGAGGAAGGACATTATTGCCATAGAGGGAGTGCAGAGAAGGTTCACCAGACTGATTCCTGGGATGTCAGGACTGTCTTATGAAGAAAGACTGGATAGACTTGGTTTATACTCTCTAGAATTTAGGAGATTGAGAGGGGATCTTATAGAAACTTACAAAATTCTTAATGGGTTGGACAGGCTAGATGCAGGAAGATTGTTCCCGATGTTAGGGAAGTCCAGGACAAGGGGTCACAGCTTAAGGATAAGGGGGAAATTCTTTAAAACCGAGATGAGAAGAACTTTTTTCACACAGAGAGTGGTGAATCTCTGGAACTCTCTGCCACAGAGGGTAGTTGAGGCCAGTTCATTGGCTATATTTAAGAGGGAGTTAGATGTGGCCCTTGTGGCTAAGGGGATCAGGGGGTATGGAGAGAAGGCAGGTACGGGATACTGAGTTGGATGATCAGCCATGATCATATTGAATGGCTGTGCAGGCTTGAAGGGCCGAATGGCCTACTCCTGCACCTAATTTCTATGTTTCTATGTAACGTCATCTTAATATTTAACTCAAGACTGAAGGAAGAAGGGTTGAGAAGCTTTCTGTTAAACTAGTGGGCGTAGCTACAAAGTATGAATCATTACATGAGTGACACTGATCGTCACCTTTATAACAAGAGGAGTTGAGTATAGAGGCAGGAAACATGTTCCCGATGTTGGGGGAGTCCTGAAACAGGGGCCACATTTTAAGAATATGGAGTAAGCCATTTAGAATGAGCTTAAGACGAGGAAAGACTTTTTCTCGCAGAGAGTTGTGAGTGTGGAATTCTCTGCCTCAGAGGGCGATGGAGGCTGGGTCTCTATATCCTTTCAAGAGAGAACTAGATAGGGATAGTGGAGTCAGGGGATCTGGGGAGAAGGCAGGAATGGGGTACTGATTGGGGATGATCCGCTATGATTACATTGAATTGCAGTGTTGGCTCGAAGGGCCGAATGGCCTACGCCTGCACCTATTGTCTATTGTCTATGTCTATTGACTCAGTAAAATTGTGTGCATTAATATGGTATTGCCACTGGCCTAAGCCATTAACTTTTCTCCTGCTCTGATCTTTCAGAGAACTACAACATTACCGGCCAGGTAGCCTCGGGGAGCAAGGACAAATCCCTCAGCTATTCTACTCTGCATTAACTGCTGCCACTCTGAAGATAAAACGGATTCATCAGGTGCAGGAAGAAAATAGGCTACCACTTTGCCAAAACCATTTCAGCAATGAATTAAAAAGAAATGATTACATATGACAAAAGTTACAAAACTGTAGAGAATGTTGGACATCTTGTTACAATTGTTTTAATATGTTACAATTGTTTCATTGTGTAGTGAGGCAATAATTAATATCACAAAGAGTAAAAGGGCAGCATGGTAGATGAGCGTTCGAGTTGCTGTCTTACTATACCAGAGACCCGGGTTCGAACATGACTATGGGTGCTTGTCTGTATGGAGTTTGACGTTCTCCACGTGACCTGCATGGGGTTTTCCCGGTTTTCTCCCACACTCCAAAGACGTACAGGTTTGTAGGTTAATTGGCATGGTATAATTGTATATTGTCTCCAGTTTATGTAGGACAGAATAAGTGTGCGGGGATCACTGGTCGGCACGGACTCGGAGGGCAGAAGGGCCTGTTTCAACGCTGCATCTCTAAACTAAACTAAACAACTAAAATCAGAGAACATTTTGAACATAAATTACCATTGATAATTAGCAATTGACTACTGTATTGTATGGGTTATTATAACATTCTGCTATTCATGAAATTATTCACACATTGATTGGTCTAAATAGATTTGATTATGTAGATAATATTCGTTTTTTTTTGTGTCTTGTTTGTACTATCATGTCACTTCCCAATCTCAGGTATATTCTCCTATTCCTGTAAAGGATCTGCTGAACTTCTTGGGTTCTGAACTTTTTCAAAAACATTCTGATGATCTGAAGTTTGATTCTTTTCCCATTGGAAGTATGCAGAAGTTTGCAGAAAGATTCTCGGAACCAGTGGAAAGGTTTGGCTTCCATTAATACGTTGGTTATTAAATAAAGCACTGGTCAGCATGAAACATGAGGCACGAATATATCATTAATAGTTGGCTGCAATATGGTTGGTAAAAGGTAAGCATGGAGAAGGAAAGGGAAATAAAGATATCTCTTGGGCAGGGAGGGAGAAATAAACTTGCCACAGATACAGGTACTGCTTTTGACTGCCGTCTCAAGTAATGATAGGAGCAGTGTTTGCTGTGTTACCCCTCCTTATGATTGAATTGCCTGCTGGCATTCATGGACTAGGTTCACACACTGGATGTTACTTGGGGGAGATTCAGAGAACTACTTTTCTTGGTATTTTTCTTTGCATTTTGAATCGGCACATACCTGAGCCAAAATTTTAAAAAGTTGTCCTCTAGAGAGTACTCTCTAGAATTTAGGAGATTGAGAGGGGATCTTATAGAAACTTACAAAATTCTTAAGGGGTTGGACAGGCTAGATGCAGGAAGATTGTTCCCGATGTTGGGGAAGTCCAGGACAAGGGGTCATAGCTTAAGGATAAGGGGGAAATCCTTTAAACCGAGATGAGGAGAACTTTTTTCACACAGAGAGTGGTGAATCTCTGGAACTCTCTGCCACAGAGGGTAGTTGAGGCCAGTTCATTGGCTATATTTAAGAGGGAGTTAGATGTGGCCCTTGTGGCCAAGGGGATCAGAGCGTATGGAGCGAAGGCAGGTACGGGATACTGAGTTGATGATCAGCCATGATCATATTGAATGGCGGTGCAGGCTCGAAGGGCCGAATGGCCTACTCCTGCACCTAATTTCTATGTAACATGAATTGTCTGCTCTTTAGAAAGCTGGTTTGATTACTTCCCAATTCCTACCAATGCAACCATTTAAATTAGTCTCTAAAAGTGTGTTTCTTTCACGTGTACTTTAAGGATAGATTTTTAAAATATAGATTCCATTTTATAAGGATGACGCCAGGACTCAAGGGCCAGAGATTATTGGGAGAAGTTAGGCAGGCTAGGTCTTTATTCCTTGAAGCGCAGGGAGATGTGGAGTGAACTTACAGAGATGTATAAGAATTAGAGGGGAATAGATAGGGTAAATGTGCATTTTACCCAGAGAAGGGGAATCAAGTACCAGAGGACATTGGTTTAAGGGGAAATATTTAATAGGAACCCGAGGGCGACCTTTTCACACAGAGGGTTGTGGTATGTAACAAGTTGTCATAAGAGGTAGTTAAGGGAGATACTTTCACAATAAATATCTTTAAAATACATTTGGACTGATACATGGATATGAAAAATTTGGAAGGATATGGGCCAACTATCAGGCAAGTGGATTAGCGTAGATGCGGCATCTTGATTCATGTAAGTAAGTTGGGCCAAAGAGCCTGTTTCCATGCTTTGTCGCTGACACTTTTCACACAGACTGCTTGAGGTGGACACACTGAGAATTTGGAAAAGGAAATCAATTAACCTCATGGGCTGTTCTAGCACATTCCTATTGACGTAGCACGTTTCACATCAAGAGAGAAATTAATTAAATCTACGCAGTAAATCAGGAGGACATTTTAGATGCTCTCTGATAATGAAATGCGAAATTGTCATAACCTTTAATGCAATTCACTCAAAAGCAGTACACATTTTTAACTTGTTTGCTTTAAATTACTATGCTATACTGTTTCCAGACTCTCTTGTGCCCCACCCTGTAGTAGGTTCTATGAATTAATGTGTTCATTCCAGAGCAATAATCACTTGAATGGCAGATCAATCACTGTGGGTAGGTAGGAGGTTATTTCATGGATTTCTCAATTTTCTGGCTTGTTACTATTTGTGATTCCTTGATGCATTTTTCTTGCCCCTAGAGAAGCCTGTGAGGCTCATTGATCTTGCCTCCTGAATTCTCAGTGTGTCCTCATCAAGAAGCTGCAGATTGTCTGTGTGAATCTATAAAAAATATCTATCCTTAAAGTAAATTTCACATTAGTGCTGTTTCAGGACACCAATTAGAGGAGACAAAAGAAATTGTGAATGCTGGGATCTTGAGTAAAAAAACAAACTGCTGGTGGTACTCAATGGGTTCATCGATGGAGCATCTATGGAGGGAAATGGAGAGATGATGTTTCAGGTCGGGACCCTTTTAAGAATAATCAGTCTAAGAAAGGGTCCTCACCTGAAACATTATCGGTCCATTTTCCTCAACAAATGCTGCCTTACCTGCTGAGTTCCTCCAGGACTTGATTTTTTGATGTAGAACACATCTTGGTGTAGATGCTGTGTAGTTTGATCAGCTGTGGTTCTGTGATTTCCTAATTGTTGAGTCTAGGAACATAGAAATTGGCATTCACAGATGCAAATGTTTTAGTTCTGCTTTTATTTTGTTCTCTCCTTCACTGTGATATAATTATTCATTGGCCTTTTGAACATTCTGAACAATCTTGTTGACTTGCTGATGGTACATCACCCCACAGTAGAGATTGCTCATTTTACATGGAAAAACTGCCAAACTGGTTGTTGACTCAAGAAACTGCAGATGCTGAAATCTTGAGCAATGAACAAGTGCAAATGGGGAAGGGAATCAGATAGCATCTGTGGAGGGAATGGACAGACAGTGTTTCAGGTCTGGTGACTTGGTATTTATGTCAGAATTGTATTGGTTCATTGAATTCTGAAAACTGAGAACACCACCAAATTAAAAAAAATCTTCATTGAATAATATTATTCTGCTAAAATACTTTAAGTACAGTTTTTTTTTTAAACTTTGGAGATAATTGATTGGGTTGCAGGATAATACTGTAAGAAAAAACTTTGTGGTGTAAGAAGCATGTTGTTTCCATATTTCAATTTTCCTTTAATAGTTCAAGCCTTAAAATATGCACGTCAGCAAATTATCTTTAACAAATAAGTTTTTTTTTAAAGTTGAGTTATGAATGGAATATAAATTTGTAAATTGCTCTTCAACAATCGTCAAATAGGACTGCTGTGAAAGAGCTCCATTTCTCTTCATGCTTTGTTATTAACATAATCAAATGTTTCTATGTATATATTATATTTGTGATTGTAGATTGTAATAGGTATGATGTAAATTAAGTAAATGAGCGATGTGAATAAAACCAATCTAAAATTAATACAATAAATATAATGACTAAATTAATGCGTACCATTTGTTCTTCTACACGTTACGTAGATTTATACTTGTTCTCAATATAATGAGCTCTAATTTCTATAATAACGGCAACGTTTTAAATTATAGTAGTCAATAAATAAATTACAGATTACCAAGATTTGAATGTATAGGATTGGAAACATCAGATCACTTTTCAAATCTAAACAGTTTTTGTACATCAATTGGGTCAGTGTTTGAGTGTTACCCATTGAGAGGGAATTTGAGTCTTTGAATAGCTAAACTAGATATTCATTGGAATACATTTGAAATGAAATTGATTTTTTTTTTAATTCACTGCAACTGAGAAGGTTAAAATTTGTCAGGAGCAAAAATCGTACCTGCTATTGTTAGGAAGGAAAGGAAAATAATATTTCCAGGTGAGTTGCTTTTCATGAAAATTGACAGGATTATCATTGGATGAATGGTAAAGAATAGTTCACCAGATTGCCAATTAAAATGAGGATTATAATACCATTTAAAATGTAATTGAAAAAATACTGCATGTAGAGATGATAACTCCAATTGTAGAGCTTGAACCAGCACAGGCTTATTGCACCAAAAATACTTATTTAAGCTCTAAACTATGTAATCCCAGGATTCAGTGGTTTTACAATTGATTAAATTTGAATATAACATTTCCTTATTCATAAATTTTACAATGTAAAATTAAAACTTCAATCATGATTATGGTATAAACAGTTTATCCACGATAAAATAATAGTGTAGTTTGGGCAGCACGGTGGCGCAGCGGTAGAGTTGTTGCCTTACAGCGCCAGAGACCCGGGTACGATCGTGACTACGGGTGCTGTCTGTATGGAGTTTGTACGTTCTCCACGTGACCTCTGGTTTTTCCGGGATCTCCGGTTTCATCCCAAACTCCAAAGATGTACAGGCTTGTAGGTTAATTGCTTTGGTATAATTGTAAATTGACCCTATTGTGTGTATAATTAGTGTTAATGTACAGGGATAATTGGTCAATGCGGACTCAGTGGGCCAAAGGTCCTGTTTCCATGCTGTACCTCTAACCTAAACTAAAGTTGCAAGTGAGTTGATGGTCATGGCTACATTAAACTGACTAAATTTATAGTTTATGCAGTAACATCATGAGAGCGAGAGAGAGAGAGAGAGAAGAGAGAGAGAGAAAGAACGAGAGAACAAGAGCTGGCAAGTTCCAGTTTGCTGAATTCCTCCAGCAGATATCAGCATCTGCAGTCTCTTGTGTCTTCATCAAAGAGTAGAACGTTTTCATTTCCATCCTATATAAATATGAATATAGATGCATAGTGCTAGAGTAACTCAGTGGGTCAGGCTGCATCTCTGGAGAAAATGGATGGGTGATGTTTTGGGTTGGGACCCTTCTTCAGGCCCCGCCCGAAACATCACCAATCCCTTTTTCCAGAGATGCTTCCTGACCTGCTGAGTTATTCCAGAACTTTGTGTCTATCTTTGGTATAAACTAGCATCTGCAGTTCTTTGTTTCCAAGTTTTAACGTAAAATAAAAGTCAAATATTATGCCTTTAATGTCCAAGTGTCAGTATGATTTATTTGTATTCATTTTATTGGGAGCTTGGAGCAGCAACAATATATTTCCATAGCAGAATGTTGTATAACTTGGAAGTCTGCTTGGATATGGTGGTGTTTCCATGCGCCTATTGCCCTTGTCATATTGGCAGAGGTGTACAAAATCGAGAGGAATAGAGTCTCTTACCCGGAGTAGGGGAATCAAGAACCAGAGGACATAGGTTTATGGTGAGGGGGGAAAAATTCAATTGGAACTGTAATTATGCTCCTTGAGCTAACCCCCTTAGTCTAGTTCAGTAAAACACCGAGTCGAGCACTGGTCCACTAAATCTTTTATGTTATGAAACAATAACGAATTCCCTATACAATACCTAGCCACTCCGCGGAATCGATCCTTATCTCTGCTTGTTCAAGCCCTTCAGCTTCGTGCAAGCAGATACTTCCAAAAGGTTACATTAAAGTGTTATTGACAGTCTCCCAACCCAATTACAAAGCATCCCAGTACAATGTTTCTACAGAAGCTTCTGGAAGGAAGTCAATCAATCAAATAATGCAACATTCTCCAGTGGAGTATAAACAATTCAAACAAGGCTTCACACTTCAACCAATCATCAAACAGTAACACTAACGTCTTGCAACATTATTAACAGTATTTACAATCCTTCTGCAGCCAACCAATCATGCTAATGCGTTTGCAACACCTTTGGGTTTCTCTGCAAAGTACTCATACATTTTAACAATAGAGAGGACATCTGGACCTCACCTTATCTATTCATTCAATCTCGAACCTAGACTAGCACCTCAGTGATTACAACATACCCCCAGTTGTGCAGTGAAGTTTCAGCCTGACATTCAACTGCTGAGAACAGGAGGCAGAAGGTTAGAACAGCTTGAATCCATTGGAAGAAAAAAAAAGACTGATCTTCAGTCCCAACCTAAATCGTTGCCTATCCATGTCCTCCACAGATGCTGCCTGACCTGCTGAGTTACTCCAGCACTTTGCGCTTTTTTTGTAAACCAGCATCTGCAATTCCATGTGTCTGAATCCATTGGACATTATGTGTACTTCACCCCTGCCGATTTGAAGGGAGTTTTGGATAGAAATTGGCACCCTTCTTGTGGATTTATTTGCATATCATGTGCATGTGACAGGAATGGCATCTGGCTTTTTAGGTTGAAATATAAAAACACAATTCAGTAAGGTCAGAGTCTGCATTACTTAAAAAATGCAAAGTCTGTACGAAACAAAATATAGAGCTCAAGGTTGTTGCCAGCTTCACAAATTCTGCTCAATTTCCTTTTACACATTTTTACTAATAGCCTGCCTAAAATTGCAGGTTGGCAAAATCCATTTTGCAGAGATAGATCAGGGCTGTTTTATATTAAATGACAATTATACATAAACCTGTAACTAAGTTTCCTTCACCGTAATCATAATCTCACTAAACATTTCCCATTAAAATTAATTGCCTGAAATTTCTACAGAGATTCTCCATAGGCAATCCTGTGATTTTAAAATGTTTAAAATAGCCATTTGTATTATTCCTGTCTATTGTGGATATTATGGCAGGGGACAGGACAAGTTCAGTGAATTTTTCATCCATTAAAACCATGTTCCACTTCACACCAACAGCAACATCTGTCTGTACAAAAATATTTCAATGCTCTGTCATTGACCATAGCTGACTTCATTCAGAGAACAGCGACTGACAGAAGAGATTAAACTGGGAAGATATTAAACCAGGTTTTATGATGCAAGTCCACCTTCTTAACTCCTTACTAAATTTACTTGCTCTATTATGCAAATAAACAGCTACAAAACACCTCTGGGCATTCAGCAAGCCTAGACAGATAGGTTCTCGTTACAAGGCTCTGAAAGATTCATGGGAATCTAAAGGGCCTGTCCCACTTATGTGTCCTTGGCACACAAATTACGCGACCTCGTGGTCGCTTTGAGGCGCACGGGCACCGTATGGCCACGCAGGGCCGGTCCCACTGAGAAGCGCGGAGGGGTATGGAGTTGCGTGCGACATCGCGCGTGGCTCCAAAATTTGTGTAGCGAACAAAATCTTTGCGCGACAACGGCCTGTCGAGGAACTGATGGCCAAAGTCGGACAGGCCCAAGACCCTGGTGTGACGCAACGTCTCACCTCTAACTGCAGCAGAAGCAGTCAAATGTTCGCCGAGCTCGGCCTGGGGAAGTTCTCGACACGAAACATCACCCATTGCTTCTCTCCAGAGATGCTGCCGGTCCCGCTGAGTTATTCCTGTATTTTGCGTCCACCTTCAAATTACGCCATGCTCTCCAGACGGCTGTACAGTCGAATGAAGTCGCGCGCGACCTTCATGGGACCATCGCGGCTCAACGCGACCATGAGGTCGCGTAATTTGCGTGCCAAGGACACGTAAGTGGGACAGGCCCTTAAGTCTGCAGAACGGTCAGAGCTCCTTCATCCCTACACTTTGGGAAGCCGCATACTGGAGCTGACTGATCGCAATCACGTGTTTCTTTGATGCAATCGATAGACAATAGACAATAGGTGCAGGAGTAGGCCATTCGGCCCTTCGAGCCAGCACCCCCATTCAATGTGATCATGGCTGATCATCCCCAATCCCCTCTCAACCTTCTAAACTCCAGAGTGTACAAGCCAAGCTGCTCCATTCTATCAGTATATGACAGTCCCGCCATCCTGGGAATTAACCTTGTAAACCTACGCTGCACTCCCGCAATAGCAAGAATGTCCTTCCTCAAATTAGGGGACAAAAATTGCACACAATACTCCAGGTGTGGTCTCACTAGGGCTCTGTACAACTGCAGAAGGACCTCTTTGCTCCTATATTTGGTTCCTCTTGTTATAAAGGCCAACATGCCATTCGCTGTCTTCACTGCCTGCTGTACCTGCATGCTTACTTTCATAGACTGATGTACAAGGTTTCCCAGATTCCGTTGTATTTCCCCTTTCCCAACTTGATGACATTATGATAGTACCTGCAACATGCAGCAGGAGCAT
The DNA here is from genome assembly GCF_028641065.1 of Leucoraja erinaceus. NCBI lineage: Eukaryota > Metazoa > Chordata > Chondrichthyes > Rajiformes > Rajidae > Leucoraja > Leucoraja erinaceus. Next base: position 52,040,649 of record NC_073381.1, read on the forward strand.
GTGCTGTTGCGCTGTAGCTGCTCTCACATTGCTGTGGTGAGTGGAGTTCCTGCAGTTTGACTCAGCCATTATTTCTGAAGCTTGGCAGGAAAGGTTCTAAAGATGAATCCTTCCATCCACAGTGATCCAAAGGCATGATGGCTTCAGTCAAGTCAGCCCACATTATATTTCTAAACTCCTTGAACTATTCTAGACACTCTTATTGCAACATTTGTAGAAAAGTGACCAAGAGATTCAAGTACACAGCTGCATGAAGGTGGCGACATGGATGAAGGCATTTGGCGCACTCCATTGATGTTCTGTGTCCTACTGAATGTCTAATTTGCATTACCTGACCCAGGCAAATGGCTCAGGGCCAAAACAGGGTTATGGGAAGAAGGCAGAAAAATGGGGTTAACATAGAAAGATATAAAATAGGTGCAGGAGGAGGCCATTCGGCCCTTCAAGCACCGCCATTCATTGTGATCATGGCTGATCGTCCCCAATCAATAACCCGTGCCTGCCTTCTCATCATATCCCATGATTCCACTAGCCCCTAGAGCTCTATCTAATTCTCTCTTAAATCCATCCAGTGATTTGGCCTCCACTGCCCTTCTGTGGCAGGGAATTCCATAAATTCACAACTCTCTGGGTGAAAAAGTTTTTTCTCACCTCAGTCTTAAATGACCTCCCCTTTATTCTAAGACTGTGGCCCCTGGTTCTGGACTCACCCAAAATTGGGAACATTTTCCCTGCATCTAGCTTGTCCAGTCCTTTTATAATTTTATATGTTTCAAAAAAGATCCCCCCTCAACCTTCTAAACTCCAGTGAATATAAGCCTAGTCTTTTCAATCTTTCCTCATATGATAGTCCCGCCATCCCAGGGATCAATCTCGTGAACCTACGCTGCACTGCCTCAATCACAAGAATGTCCTACCTCAAATTCAGAGACCAAAACTGTACACAATACTCCAGATGTGGTCTTACCAGAGCCCTACACAACTGCAGAAGAACCTCTTTACTCCTATACTGAAATCCTCTTGTTATGAAGGCCAACATTCCATTAGCTCTCTTCACTGTCTGCTGTACCTGCACACCAACTTTAAGTGACCAGTGTACAAGGACACCCAGGTCTCGCTGTACCTCCCCTTTACCTAACCTAACCCTATTGAGATAATAATCTGCCCCCTTGTTTTGCCATCAAAGTGGATAACCTCACATTTATCTATATTATACTGCATCTGCTACGCATCTGCCCACTCACTCAACCTGTCCAGGTCACCCTGCAACCTCCTAACATCCTCTTCACAGATCACACTGCCACCCAACTTTGTGTCATCCGCAAACTTGCTAGTGTTGCTCCTAATTCCCGCTTCCAAATCATTAATATATATGGTAAATAGTTGCTGCCCCAACACTGAGCCTTGCAGCACTCCACTCGCCACTGCCTGCCATTCTGAAAAATACCTGTTTACTCCTACTCTTTGCTTCCTGTCTGCCAACCAATTTTCTATCCATATCAACACCCTCAGATTCAGATTCAGATTCAGATTCAATTTTAATTGTCATTGTCAATTGTCACCCTAACCCCAATACCACGTGCTCTAATTTTAGTCACCAGTCTCCCGTGCGGGACCTTATCAAAGGCTTTCTGAAAGTCTAAATACACTACATCCACTGGCTCCTCTTCATCCATTTTACTTGTCACATCCTCAAAAAATTCCAGAAGATTAGTCAAGCATGATTTTCCTTTCATAAATCCATGCTGACTTGGACTAATCATTTTACTGCTATCCAAATGCCCCATTATTACCTCTTTAATAATTGACTCCAGCATTTTTCCCACAACCGAAGTCAGGCTAACTGGTCTGGATTTCCCCGTTTTCTCTCTCTCGCTCCTTTCTTGAAAAGTGGGATAACATTAGCTATCCTCCAATCCACAGGAACTGATCCTGAATCTATTGAACATTGGAAAATGATCACCAATGCTTCCACTATTTCTAGAGCCACCTCCATGAGGACCCTGGGATGCAGACCATCAGGCCCAGGGGATTTATCATCCTTCAGTCCCATTAGCCTATCCAATACTATTTCTCACCTAATGAAAATTTATTTCAGTTCCTCGACCTCCTTAGATCCTCTGTCCTCCAGTACTTCTGGGAGATTGTTTGTATCTTCCTTACTGAAGACAGATCCGAAGTACCTGTTCAACTCTTCTGCCATTTCCTTGTTCCCCATAATAATTTCACCCGTGTCTGCCTTCAAGGGACCCACATTTGACTTTGCTACTCTTTTTCCCTTAACATATCTAAAGAAGCTTTTACTGTCCTTCTTTACATTCCGGGCCAGCTTCCCTTTGTACTTCATCTTTTCAGCCCGTATTGCCCATTTTGTTTCCTTCTGTAGTCCTATGAAAGTTTCCCAATCCTTGGCTTCTGGCTACTTTTTGCTGTGTTATACATCTTTTCTTTTTGTTTTATTCTATCCCTAACTTCTCTTGTCAGCCAGGTTGCCTCCTACTCCCCTTAGAATCTTTCTTCCTTTTTGGAATGAAATGATCCTGCGTCTTCTGGATTATGCCCAGAAATTCCTGTCATTGCTGTTCCACCATCATTCCTGCTAGGATCCCTTTCCAGTCTACCTTGGCCAGCTTCCCTCTCATGCCTTCATAGACCCCTTTGCTCAACTGCATCACTGACACTTCCAATTTAACCTTCTCCTTCTCAAATTGCAGATTAAAACTAATCATATTATGATCACTACTTCCAAGCGGTTCCTTTACCTCGAGTTCTCTTATCAAATCTGGTTCATTGAACAACACTAAATCCAGAATTGCCTTTTCTCTGGTCGGCTCCATTTTGATTGAGAAAGAAAGGTAGATCAGCCATATATGAATGGCGGAGTAGACGTGATGGGCTGAATGGCCTAATTCTACTCCTCGAACATGAAGTTATAAACTTACAAGCTGCAGGATAGCATCAGAATCAGTATCTGAATGTAAGAAATAGTAGTAATAGGTCAATAAACAATCTGTTAGAGCAGCAGCATGAGGGCGGGGGGTGGGAGGGATGAATTGGTCGGGAGGAAACCGGAGCACCCAGAGAAAACCCCACACAGAGAGAACATACAAACTCTGTACAGACAGCACCCATAGTCAGGATCAAATCCGGGTCTCTGGTGCTGTAAAGCAGCAACTTTACCCTGTACCACTGCAGCTTCCTTAGTTTGGAGATTTTATTTTGGGGGGATTGGGTGTTTAGGTCATTTTCTACCCATGTTCTTTACATTCCATTGTTTTCTGGGATGTGTCTGTGGACTTTACTGGGCAGTACAGGCAGTGGTGTACCTACCTGCTGTAAACCAACATCTGTGCAATCTGGGCCACCATAGGAGCTCACAATGAGGAACTCAAATAGAAATTGATTCAGAAGAGGCTGTGAGGTTTTGGTCAGAATGTTTAATGGAAGAGTAAGAAGCAAATGGTATGGTTGGATGCTTCACATTTGTGAAAAATATTTAGCACATCAGGACTTCAGCATTAAAAGTCAAGTATTAATGTTATTTTAATAATTAATTACCATTGCTCCAATTTCATGGACCACAATCAAAATGAACGTAGGTCAAATATACACATGATTCTTACTGTAGATTTTTCTTCTGGCAATTATAATATTTGCCACTATAGTTGTTCCAGTGAAAAGAAAATTCAATACGATGATGAATATTTGTACCTGTGTTTTACATTTACATGTAAGACATTTATAACAATGATTAACCTGAAGCATAAATATACCGTATTACAGAAATGAGTTGCCACTCTATTACACTTCCTATACTATAGGTGTTGTCACTAGTAACCATTCCAGAAATTAACCTTTGTCCATTTGGTGTCTGCATAACAACAGCCACTCAACCCAAAAGTAACTAATTATGTGAAACACTTTGATAAGGTACGGTATAAATTAAAGTGTAATATGTACCTCCTCAATTGTAAATTGAAATCAGATTTACAACAATCAAATCTGCTTCGCAATCATTTTAATTATTTCCATTTTATGAAGGTTGCTCATAATAATATCGATTTGATAGAAAGTTACTCATAATAATATAGATTTTCAATACACAACAAATTAATAGCAGAAAAAGCTAAGGCAGGTAATAAAAACCATATTTTTGTCAATGCTCACTTGCATTATTGTTGATCATACAACTCAATATACTCCACTAAAGTGTAAAATTCATAATTCATGTTCTTGGTTCTAATCAAGTAAACATGTTTAAAAATAAATAGATTATTTTGTTTCTTCATTTGGGCATCATTGGCAAATCCAGTTTGGAGTAGACACAAAATGCTGGAGTAACTAGTTTGAAGAAGGGACTTGACCCAAAACATCACCCATTCCTTCTCACCAGAGATGCTGCCTGTCCCACTGAGTTACACCAGCATTTTGGGTCTATCTTTGGTTTAGACCAGCATCTGGAGTTCTTTCCTACCCAGTTTGTAGTAGTGCAGGCTAGAAACTGCAGTTCATTTTGTAATTGGTTGAAAGTAATGTCCATCACTTTGCTGATGATTGGGCCATGATTAGCTGGATTGGAATTCCCCTACATTTTGTGCACAGGACTTAATCGGACAATTTCCACATATCTAGGTAGATAGTGTTATATTGCACTGGAGTACTTTATCCAGAGTATGCATCAGCTGCATCTAGGATAGAGTGCTTCAGTACTACTGCTACATGTTGACTGGTCCTATAGCATTTGCTGTACCTAGTAAACTCAGGGGCCACTTGCTCCTACATTGAGTGAATCAAGTTGGATCAAGACCCGCTAAGTTCCTCAAACACTTTGTGTTATGCTGCAATGCTACCTTGAGGCTTAACGATCACGCTAACGTATTCTCTAAGCCTTGCATAAGTGAACATGGAAGGAAGCCAACTCAAGATGGATAGAGCGCAACTCCAGCTTAAGCTGGAAAGAGTACAGAGTAGAGTTACAAGGATGTTGCCAGGACTTGAAGGCCTGAGCTATTGGGAGAGGTTGGACAGGCTTGGACTTTATTCCTTGGAGCACAGACGGATGAGGGATGATCTTATAAAGGCATCTAAGATCATCAGGGGAATAGATAGGGTAATGCGCAGTCTGCTTTTTCAGGATTTAAATCCTTGGGTTCAACACCTCAAAATGTAACAAACTGGCGCCACCCACTGGTAAATCTTCTACAATCATCAATTAATGGCAACTGATTTATGTTAGTTAAATGTTTCATAGTTTAAGTTTAGTTTAGTTTATTATTGTTGCGTGTGCCGAAGTGCAATGAAAAACCTTTGTGTTCTAAACCAGACAAAGAAAATACATGATTACAGTCAAGCCATATACAGTGCGCAGATAAAGGATAAAAGTTCGTATGAAAATGTGTATGTTGAAAAAAGTCTTATTAAGTGAACAGTCTTGAAGAAACAGATCAAGTTACAATGAACATAATAAAAATGATAGAATGAACTAGATGAAAGCATTTCACGTTGAACTGCGATGGCTTTATACTTGTATTGTGTGAAAATATCAATTACATTAAGGAAGGACTTCTGGCATATTGCATTTGCTGCACTATTTTTTTGCTTGTTGCTTCCTCTTCAGCCATACGCAATGTCTTTATTAAATACCATATTGAGTAGTTTCAGAAAAAAAGAACATAAATTTACAGCTAAACTTCCTATATTTCGACAGAGCCACACACAGTCGAACACCAGTCCTTCACCTCCTTTGATCAACTGTATCAGCATACTGTTTCCTAGCTCCTCTATCAGTTTCTGTACCGCTTAATGCTCTTTATTACTTCCTCTGTGTCTTGATAGAAATCACTCATACCTTACTGTTTGCACATGTATCTCTATCGGATTAGCTTTCCAATCCGGCACACTGGGTGGGATCATTGTTCTAGTTGAACCACTGAATTACTGCTCTCAGTCATTGTTCCTGGTCACCGCACCAAAGAGTATCCTAAAAGCAACAGTGGGAGTAACAATCGCGATGCAACCCTGCTGCGGAATTCTTCGGATTTGCGACACTTACATAATTTGAATGGTGTTTACTTTTCGAACAATCTTCTGGGTTTGTCGAGAAAAGAAAAGCAATGGCTCACAAAATGCAGATCATTTATTTTGGCAGTTAAATCATTCCAGGAAACGTCGTCTATAATCGTAAGTTTTTATTTGTTTTTTCATTTCTCTTTTGATGATTAAATTATAAATACAAGATGATTTATATTAATGAGTCACTTTATCCTTGACTTGTTTGTACTTTGTTAAAAAACATTCATAGTTTCCAGAAGATTTCCTAAGATATGTAATTATTACATTTTTGGCTTTGGAGAGAAGTGTACATGTTGGAGTACATACAGTATATTTCTCCATTATCTCAGTGTTAGAACCACGTTGAGTTTTCCGAGGTCCTCCAACTCCGGCACCAGGACTGCTTATTTTAATCATTCCACCACTGGTAAGTGTGCTTTCAGTTGCCATGACCTTGAGCTCTTGAAATATCTCCCCCCCCCCCCCCCCCCCCCCCCCCCCCCCACCCCCCCCCCCCCCACCCCCTTCCTCCCTCACCATTCCACTCTTCCACCCCTTAAATCGCTTCACTTCCTATTTCTCTCTGCTCCTTTAAGACACCCATTCAACTCATCACTCTGCACAAGTTTCTAGTTATCTTTCCTAATATTTCTTTACAAGGCCACTTTATATTCTGTTTGCTGACATTCTTGTGAAGTGCTCTTGGGTGTTTTGTTGTGTTATATGCAGTATATTGATACAAGATGATTTTGTTTCAATCAATTCAATAAATCGAGCACAGTATCAATAAATTACCATAACATTTTATAACCTACTCCTTTTCTCCATAGATGCTGCCACACCCGCTGAGTTTCTCCAGCATTTTTTGTTTACTTTTGATTTTTTCAGCATTTGCAGTTCCTTCTTAAACATAAATTTCCATAATCACCTGGAAATTGTGTTTTCTGTTTTTTTTTGACTGATGGAAAACTACAGGATGCAAACATGCCCTTCAGCCCACCTGACCGTCAATCACCCATTCACACTAGTTCGATGTAATCCCATTTTTGCATCCACTCCCTAAAAGCAAAGGGCCAATTAATCTGGGCCAAGGAATGGCCAATTCAGTTTAATTCAGATAAGTATAAATTGTGGAATTTTAGGATGCCAAATCAGGATAGGACCTTCATAGGTGAGACCACACCTGGAGTATTGCGTACAGTTTTGGTCTCCAAGTCTGAGGAAGGACATTATTGCCAGAGAGGGAGTGTAGAGAAGGTTCACCAGACTGGGGATGTCAGGACTGTCTTATGAAGAAAGACTGGATAGACTTGGTTTATACTCTCTAGAATTTAGGAGATTGAGAGGGGATCTTATAAAACTTACAAAATTATTAAGGGGTTGGACAGGCTAGATGCAGGAAGATTGCTCCCGATGTTGGGGAATTCCAGGACAAGGGGTCACAGCTTAAGGATAAGGGGGAAATCCTTTAAAACCGAGATGAGAAGAACTTTTTTCACACAGAGAGTGGTGAATCTCTGGAACTCTCTGCCACAGAGGGTAGTCGAGGCCAGTTCATTGGCTATATTTAAGAGGGAGTTAGATGTGGCCCTTGTGGCTAAGGGAATCAGAGGGTATGGAGAGAAGGCAGGTACGGGATACTGAGTTGGATGATCAGCCATGATCATATTGAATGGCGGTGCAGGCTCGAAGGGCCGAATGGCCTATTCCTGCACCTAATTTCTATGTTTCTTTGTTTCTATAGCAAATGGAAGGCCCCAGAAAGTGCATTAGAACAGCTGGATCCAGGAGTATGTGTACATAGTTCCCTGAAAGAGAGGAGTCAGGTGGGCAGTGTGCTGAATAAGACCTTTTGCATGCTGGCAGTGATCAATCAGGGACCAGAGCATAGAATTTGAGACATAATATTACAGTTGTACAAGAACATTGTGTTGGTGATCATACAGAGGTGTATAAAACAATGAGGGGAATAGAAAGAATGAATGCACAGACTCTTTTTCCTAGGATATGAGATCAAGAAATAGAGGCCATAGATTTAAGGTAAGAAGGGAAAGAATTAATAGAAATCTGAGGATCAATTTTTTTTCACACATGGTGGGTACATGGAAAAAGCTGCCAGAGGAAGTAGTTGAAAAAGATGCAATAATAACATTTAATAGACATTTGCACAAGTACATGGATATGAAAAGTTTAGAGGAATATGCGGCAAATGTGGGCAAATGGGACTGGCATAGGTGGGATGTCTTAGTTGGCATGGCCAAGTTAGACAGAAGAGCCTGTTCCCATGCTGTATGATTCATGACAATACCAGTTGTCCTTTTACACCTGCATTATCTCCACTTTTGATAAATCTATGACCTAAATGGATATTAATTTTAATTTCTTAATTTCCTTAAGATCATTTCATATTTATTCCGTACCTTCATTTGTGTTACCCCAGTGAATTTCATTGATATGGAAATATTATGTGCACTAAGGTTTCTCTCCACTGACAACCATGTTAATATTTTAGTTCCCACATTCGCTGCTCAACAGTCAATATTGATATTTAAACATAAGGCACATAGCCTTTAATCAACCAATTGTATGGGGATGCTTTGTACCCAGTACATTGTAAGCAGAATCAAAAAGTAAAAACAATTTGAATGACTTGAATATATTTGATAGTGCGACAGCCAATTTTGCATTCTTCAGTCTGAAGAAGGGTTTCGACCTGAAACATCACCCATTCCTTCTCTCCTGAGATGCTGTCTGTCCCGCTCTGTTATTTCAGCATTTTGTGTCGAGCCAATTATACATGTTAGAATTGTTTTATAGAGTTTATTGTTACAACCAAAAATGATGCCAAATAATATACAGGCAGCACAGATGGTGCTTTGCTCCTATATCACTCAAACAAGACAGTTCATCCTCAAACTTCCAGTTGTACTTAACAAGTTGTACTTGTACCATATAATTTATTAAAGTCTGTTTACTGCTGAGGAAGATTGGAGTGGAAAGCCTTTGCGTTTGCTACTGGATATCGCGATAACAAATCTTAATTGCAACACTTATATACCATCAGTAGAAACCTTAAGTCTTTACTGATTTTTTTTGGTCTTGAATATATATCCCATGGGTATGAGAAGAGCACGTAAGCGATAGTCCCTCATGTAGTGTCTATTAACAGGTCTGGGATGTTGACTGATGTCCCTGGTGGATGGTAACCTCTGGGTCCCACTGTAGCTGTGACTGCATCTAAGATATAGCAATTAGTTGTTGATGAAACTCCTGTATGTTTCTATATAAGCAGCATATATGAAAAAAATCATCCAGAAGGCAATTTATGTTTAGTTGTGGTGTGTAGTAGAAGCATTGGAGGCATCGTGAGTATTCTGTTTTGATATAGTGGAACCAATGGTGAAATCCTTCAACTTTGACATTGTATAGAGTAGCTTTATTAGCAAACATCTCATAGCAACTGAAAAATGCATTCACTGAATTTCAAGATGAAGAAAAGAAAACAAAACATTATGCGACACATGAAGCTCTTTAAAGTTTATACTAAAGCTAAATTCTGGTTTTATTTCAGCTACGTTTCTCAAGTTAACTGCTTAGTTCCAGAGAACAATTTAAAGTGATGTCTTCTGTCCTGCTTTGTTGAATTGCTCTTCTGTTCAAAAATGACTTCTTTATTTTAAGTATGTACTACCTCATTGTTTTTATTATGGGTTTTTTTGCAGAAAGTAATCGCCTAGCTGTTTCAGAAAATCAAAAAGGAGGAAGATGTGATGCAAGTCAGAGGGATTCCATTTCCAGGTATTGGGAGCTTTGTTTATTTAGTGAATAGAAAATCAATGTTATCTCTCATCTTCTTAAGCTTTATCAGTTTTAAGCATAACTTGCCAATGTTGCCACCTATCAAATGTGATAATCAAAATTAGTCACAGAAACTGGAACAAATGTTTTAATTGAAGTGTATTAAAAGCAGAGTTGCATTTTACAGCTTTATTTTAATTTTGATGCAATCGATTGATGTGATATTTGATATGCACATTTCTCAATGAATGATAGGAGTGTTTGAAATATTAATTTACACTTTATTCTCAGCCAACTTTTGACTCCTCATTCCAGAAATGATCATTGGGGTACCCATCATAATTATTTTTCAAAATGTAAACATCATTGCAGTTAAATTGCATATCTTTGTCCATGTTTTGGGTAGGACTTTTAATTTTAATGGATGCAAGCATGTCATGTTCCACTTCTGTCAGAAGCAATTGATGGTGAAAGGTAGATTTAGTGTAGAATAATGTGTCATCCCAGGTTCAGGCTGCTCTCCTGAAGATTGCCACATGATGTTTGTCCCCATGTCTGACCTTGATATATGTAAGCTTCACATAAAAATGGCTGGTTAATGATCAGGATTTGGACTAATACTAATCTTTCTTGCTGTGTCTGAGAGGCGTTGAGACACCTGAAATCAAATATTTTTAAAATTTAACTTTAAATTTCAAAATGTTGACATTTTAAATACAGTGCTTTACTGTGATCATTAGAATACCACAGTTCAAATTAATGCAAAATATTTGGAGCCCAAAATAATCTTGATTTAAAACTTAATTCATTGTCACCATTAATTTATACCTTTGGTCAATCTCTTTTCCTTTTTGAACTAATAAATATTTGGGTCATGTCGTCTGATCCGTTCAAGAGGACATTGTCAGGTCACAGTTGCCACCTATCCCAGTGGGTCATAGAAGCTGCCCATTTTTTAGTCCAATTGATTTTAGTGAATTGAACTCGAGGAAGGTTGCACACGGCATTGAATTGCTACTCAGGTGACAAAGTTGGCAAAGAATTCCAAAGTGTTGTAGAGAACACAAAGTGCTGGAGTAACTCGGTGGGTCAGGCGGCATCCCAGGAGGACATGGACAACATCCATGAGGAAGGCTCCTGATACTGAGGAAGGGTTCATGTCCATGTTCTCTAAGGATGTTGCCTGACCTGCTGAGTTACTCCATCATCTAAAGTTCCTGTGCACATTTATCAACCTGGTTTAAGACCTAAAATTAAGATGTAATGTTATATGCAATTTATAATGTGTATTATTTGCAGAAAAATTATTGAATTCTGCTCATTATTTACCAATACTAATGATTACAAAATATGTTGCATATATTGTAATCGTCTGATAATGTCGGGACATGATGGCCTGAGCTACAGGGAAAGGTTGGATGGGCTAGGACTTTATTCCTTGGAGCACAGGAGGCTGAGGGGTGATCATATATTTTTTTTTTCTTTTTTTAAAATTTTTATTTCAAAATAGACTTTATTCAATTGATAAATGTATACAATTCCTGAACCATTCAAACAAACAAAATTCATCCGGCATTTTCGGAGACTATACAAATTTTTCCAGTACAATCTTTTACATTTGTCAAATTTGACCAAACAGTCCCCCACCCGTGCCACTCTGTGGCCCCTGTCCAAGTAATAAATATATACAATGTGCACACAGTGCGAAAACTCCATCCGACATCCCCGTCGGCAACAGAGACCGCCCGACACCGTTCACACGTCTTCCAAGTTCCACAAAAATGTCCCCCACCCGTGCCACTCATGTGGCCCCCTGGCGTGGGATACCTTCCCTTAATTTAATTTGAGGGGCGTCTCCACCATACCGTGCCCCCCATGTCCATCAACGGAATGACCCTAGACCGTGGCCCTCCCCCACCGAGCCTTGGCGTTGGCTGCACCAAGCTTCAGCGAGTCCCTTAGCACGTACTCCTGCAGTCTGCAGTGGGCCAGTCGGCAACATTCCCTGATGGACATCTCACTCTGCTGGGTGGTGAGCAACGCTCGGGCAGACCAAAGAGCATCTTTCACCGAGTTGATGACCCTCCAGCAGCACTCGATGTCAGTCTCCGAATGTGTCCCTGGGAACAGTCCGTAAATCACAGAGTCCTCTGTGACGGAGCTGTTCGGGATAAATCGTTCCAGGGACCCTTGCATACATCTCCAGACTCTTTTTGCAAACCCACACTCTGCAAAGAGGTGGGCAACCGTCTACTCTCCGCCGCAACCGTCCCGGGGGCAGCGTGAGCTGGTAGTGAGGTTCCGAATGTACAAGTCGGCAGACAACGGGTGTAAAAGCGTGCCCAATGTCGCCCTCACCCTGATGGTCACCTTTGTATGTGGCTGCATCAGGCGGAGTGTAGAGCCAAGGCACGTGGGCACTAAGTGTCACTACCTGCTGAGTTTCTACCTGTCCCCGGTGTTGCGAAGGATGGGCCTGGCGCAGATGCCACACAACGTGCCAGTCAGCTGGACATTGCCGCCCCATCTGTCGTCTGTGGAAAGGTTCTTCCAGACCAACACCTTTGACCACAAGTCCATCGGGCAGTGGTCAGCACGGAATGTCCTGCAGGCTCTGCAGGGAAAGGACTCGATGGATCCGGTGGCGTGGTTCCCAGAGCAGACTGCCCAGCTTGTCTGGCAAAATGCCTCATCGCCACAACTGACCAACAAGCACCAAGACCTGGCTTGGCTGGTGGTGAGGGGAGCCCTCTCAATGAGGGATGATCATATAGAGATGCACAAAGTCATGAGGGGAATAGATATGGTGAATGCGCACAGTCTTTAGGGGAATCAAGAACGAGAGGACATACTGTAGATTGAAGGTGGGAGAGGAAAATTTTAATGGGAACCTGAGCGGCAACTGTTTAGAGGTACAGTGTGGAAATAGGCCCTTCAGCCCACTGATTCCATGCCTGCCATTGGTCACCCGTACAACCATACCCATTCTATGTCATCCCACATTTGCATCCTGTACACTAGAGGCAATTTACAATTAACCTACAAATCTGCATATATTTGAAATATGGGAGAAAACCGGAGCACCCAGAGAAAACCCATAGAACGTACAGATTGTGCACCTGTAGTCAGGATCAAACCCGCATCTCTGGTGCTGTGAGGCAGCAGCTCTACTGCTGTGCCACTGTGCCGCTTCTGTGGGTGGTAGGTATATATAATGAGCTGTCAAAGAAAGTATCTGAGGCATGTACTATAACAGCATTTAACATTTGCCCAGGTACATAATTTAGGAAAGGTTTAGAAGGTCAAACACGGGCAAATAGGACCAGCAGATGGGGTATCTTGGTCGGCATTGACGAGTCGGGCAGAAGGGCCAGTTTCAGTGTTGTATGATTTTATGACTATGACTTTAATTAAGCCTTTCCAAATATTATCCAAACTCTCGCATTTACATTCAGAATTAAAAGTTTGAAATCTGCAATATTTCTGCTTTGAAATCTCCAAAAAATGTTCCAGTTTGAAAGTTCTCTGACAATTTTTCTGCTTGCAGTTGGATGTACAGTAGATGGATATTAAGGAAAGAAGTCGGTGAAGAACGGAAGGATTCAATCATTTCTCGAGCACAAACTGAAACATCAGCTAGTAGAACTAACATGAATACAAGTCTGGCAACCAATGAAATTTGCTATCAACTTGAGGAAAATTCGTGTCCAAGAGCAATCCGGTCCCATGGTCTCCGGGTCTCACTGTATGCGTTTGGTGCATTGGCAGTTCTGGTTACAATGTTTGGCAACTTGTTAGTGATCGTTTCTATCTCCCACTTCAAGCAACTCCATACGCCCACAAATTATCTGGTTCTTTCTTTGGCAATAGCTGATTTTCTGCTGGGATGTATGGTGATGCCTTACAGCTTGGTCAGATCAATTGAAAACTGTTGGTATTTAGGGGACTTGTTTTGCAAACTCCAAGCAAGCTTTGACTTCATGCTGTGCGCTGCATCAATATTCCACCTCTGCTTTATTTCTGTTGACCGTTACTACGCGGTGTGTGATCCGCTAAAGTACAAGATCAAAATCAATCTTCACATCGTCCTCATGATGATTCTCCTCAGTTGGATTCTCTCCGCATTTGTGGGTTTTGGCATGATATGTTTAGAATTAAACTTGATAGAAATTCGAGACTATTATCACAATAAAATATACTGTTATGGGGGTTGTACACTAGTGATGGGGAAAATATGTACAGTGATCTATTCACTAGTTTCCTTTTTCTTCCCAGGATTTATTATGCTTTGTATTTATATGAAAATATATTTTGTAGCCACAAAACAAGCCCGAGCCATCAATGACATTACAAGACAGATCCAGTCTATCAAAGAAAATAAAAACGTAGCCTCCCAGACAAGTGAAAGGAAAGCTGCGAAAACGTTGGGGATAGTGATGGGGGTGTTCCTAATGTGCTGGACTCCCTACTTCACCAGTAACTTCATAGATCCTTTCATTGGCCATAAGACACCCCCGCTTATGTTTGACACCTTTTTTTGGTTAGGGTACTTAAATTCTGCATTCAATCCCGTGATCTATGCATTTTTTTATTCTTGGTTCAGAAAAGCCCTGAAAATTATTCTAACTTTTAAAATATTCGCAACCGATTCCTCCAGGATAAATCTCTTCTAATTCCCCTTTATTGCAGAGGAAATTGCAATTATGGAGCTTTAGAGATGCTGACAATGGTGTATCCCTCCTGTTTAGACTATTACAAATGCCATCATTTTATTATTTTAACCTTTTCCAATTATATCAGCAAAATCTGCAAAATTAGTTAAGAACACTGTAAGTGTTGTGTTGTTATTTCCCACAAGTTATTCACGAATTTAAAAATCACTTTGTGAATGCGGAGTTGTATGATCTTGTGCATATACAGTATACATATTTTCTTCCATGATGTGTGCTGGGTGTTTAGTTGAAACTCTATGCTACTTTCAAACTCTGCTCCTGTGCAGTTGATTGCTCATTTAGTAGTTGTAGAGAGGTACAGCATGGAAACCGATCCTGCAGCCCACCAAATCCATGCCAATGATCAAACACAATGATCTTCCATTAATCCTATAGTGACATTTTATTCACACTGCATTCCCACCAACTCCCCCCCAGATTCCATCATTCATCATAGGCAATTTAGACACCATAGGCAATTTACATTGGCAAATTTAACCTACCAACACAAAGATAGACACAAAATTCAGCCTGAAGGATGGTCTCAACCGAACGTCACCCATTACTTCTCTCTAGAGGTGCTGCCTGTCCTGCTAAGTTACTCTAGCATTCAGTGTAAACCAGCATCTACAGTTCCTTTCTATACCCACCCTACCGACCCACATGTGTTTGGGATGTAGAAGGAAACTGGGAGAATATGTAAACTCTGTACGAAGAACACATTGAAACTAAATGGTTGGTGCTGTGAGTCTGTTTCCATGCCGTATAACTCTGTGATTCTGTTTACTAGACTGTTTTACTGCTGAACAGTAAAAAATATTGCAACTGAAAAATCATCTTGTTGCTATACTCAAAATGATCCCATGGTTGGATTTCAATTCTTTGTACAGTAACAACAATAAATTACCATATTCTCAAAAGTGTCAGCTAACTGTTGAAATTTTTTTTCGAATTTTCCCAAATGAATATGCTCCTTTGGCACAATTTTAGATGCTATTTCACCTATGAATCTTTAGCCTGAACTATGCATCTTTACAGGAGAAGACTGAACTATGCATCTATGAACAGGAGAAGACTGCTTTGACTCATCGCATGGCTTTTGCCCGTCTGTGAATTCAGCAGTTCAGGTGCAGGTCCCAATCTATACAGTGGCCAAAACTTTAATAAAGCTGGTGTACTAATATATTAGAAGGCAAACAACGATGCTGGATAATTATTGTATTTCTGTGTTGATTTATCATAAATAATCACATTACTGATAAGGAATGATGTTTACAGTATTGGTGACAGCTGTCATTAGAAACACCCCACTATCTCATAAGATAGTTTATATCTTTGATATTAAAGCAACACTAAAAAGCAACGGTTCAAAGATAATACTGTATGTGTAGGAAAGAACTGCAGATGCTTGTTTAATCGAAGACACAAAATGCTGGAGTATCTCAGCGGGACAGGCAGCATCTCTGGAGAGGAATTGATGACGTTTCGGGTCGAGATTATTAATTTTCATTGTTCTAGTTAATGGCAAGTTCCACTGTACTTCACTTTGTGAATTATAATTCTTTGGTGTGATCATATTTTGAGGATTATATAGGCAAGTAGACTGAATCACTGAAATTATTTTACTTCCTTGATTTAATTTTCATCTGTTACATATTGATTTTAAATTGTTTACAATGTTACTCATAAAGTGGTCATGCAATACTGCCATGATATCTATCAAGCATATTACATTTATCTATTATTAAAGTTCACATTTTAATGTCAGCTGCATCATAAAGCTTGCTTAATCATGCCCGTTACAATATCTAAATTAAACCTGGATTAGAAAGAACTCTCTAAGATGGAAGTTGCAGAGACCATATGCTGTTTGCTCATTGATGGATGATAACTGTGTTAGTTCTGAGAAATACGACATTCCACTGCTTACACACTTACCTATGAAGGATCAGGATCCAATTGAACCCACTGATCGTCCAGTTATGGCTAAGACTGATGTGAATGTGGTAGTTGTTAATATGTAACCACTCCCTTGTTTGCCCAAAGCACACACTACCCTCTGAATTCATCTCCTGATTCACACAGAATGAAGGGCTTATCAAAGGGAACTGATTACTTTGCGGACTGAAAATAATGCAAAAGCAATCACCTGGAGGTGCAATAATCAATCTTAAATGTGGGCAAATTGATTTCATTGTTGTTTTTTCTCTGGTTCCCTCAAAGCCTCTTCTGTTTGGTTTTGATGCTCTCTGTAACTTTTTTTTGCCCAACCTATTTGCATCGTTTGTTTCTATCTTGCCAAGTCGCTACAGCTTGCCCTATCCACTGATATTAATCGCCTTACACAAAAAAGCTGGAGAAACTCAGCGGGTGCAGCATCATCTATGGAGCGAAGGAAATAGGCTGAAACCCTTCTTCTTCAGACAGAAGAAGGGTTTCGGCCCGAAACGTTGCCTATTTCCTTCGCTTCATAGATGCTGCTGCACCCGCTGAGTTTCTCCAGCTTTTTTGTGTACCTTCGATTCTCCAGCATCTGCAGTTCCCTCTTAAACACGATATTAATCGCCTTGTTTGTTTCCAGATGATTTTTGGCAAATAAAAGAGTGAATAAAAAATGGCAAGGAAAAGCTTCTCAAATTAGTTAGAGATAATAATGTAAGAGTAAAATGTAAGAATGTTGTGTAAAAGAAGAGGAACCAGAAAGATGAGAATGGATGGGAATGGCTTAATGTTAAGTATAAGGATTCATTTAAATATTTTATCTAAAATTGTAGCATCTCTGGATAGCAGGAATGAATGACGTTTCGGGTTGAGAAGGGTCTCAATCCGAAAAGTCTATCCAGAGATGCTGCCTGTCCCGAAGAGTTACTCCAGCATTTTGTATCTATCTTTGGTGTAAACTAGCACTTGCAGTTCCTTCCTACACATATCTAAAATTGTATTTTGATGTTTAGCATAATATTAAAAAATTAATATGAATTAAGTTGGCTATTTCTACTTTATACTTTGAAACCATATAGAATGCTTGTAAGCATTTAATATGAAGAAATTTAATTTACACTGACTGCTTAAGTTCATCGCTATTAATATCAGTGGGAAGATTGATTGATTGATTGAAATATACAGCATGGTAACAAGCCCTTCAGCTCGTCAAGTCCATGCTGACCATTGATCATCTATTCACACTAGTTCTGTTATTCTACTTTTGCACCGAATGCCAACACACTGGAGAAATTTGTAGAGACCAATTAACCTACAAACCCACACATCTTTATGATGTGAGATGAAACCGCAGCACCCATAGTAAACCCTTGTGGTCACAGGCGAAACATGTAAACTCCACACAGACAGCTCAAAAGGTCAGGGTTGACTCCAGGTCTCTCCACTCAACCTCCGGTATTGCAGAGAAAACAATCCGAATCTACCCTCTCGCTGTAAGTAAAACCCTCTAATTCTGGCAGCATTCTGGTAAACCTCTTCTGGACCCTCTCCGAAGCCTCCACATCTCTTCTGCAGTTGCTTTTGTGTGCTTGGCTGAGTTTACATGCCTGTGTGGCTGTTGCAGGGATGATTTTCATTGTACCTGTACCTCACTGTACTTGTGCATATGACAGTAAATCCATCTAGGAATTAGCTTGTAAAATAATCCAGTCCCACAATTTATGTTCAAATATCTCATGGATTAAAGTATTTATCATTTTTTTTTTCTTTCATTGTGATATATGCATTCAAGTTTAAGGACAGAAAGTTGGCCACAAATATCCAATAATTTATTGGAAAGTATATAATAACTACTTGCCTATTTTATTGAAGAAGGAAGTGATACCAAAGATGGTTTAATAGAAAAGACAATCGTAGTTCTTAAAGTAAAAATAACAAAGTGAACCCAATTAAAAAGCCTTCCAACATGTTTCAGGCAGGTAATAAGTGCATACATAGATGGCCACCATGACCCCAACTGAAAGAAAATAGAGACACAAAGAACTGCAGATGCTGGTTTACATAACAAAAGCACAAGGTGCTGGAGTAACTCAGCAGGTCAGGCAGTATCTCTGGAGAACATGGATAGCTGACAATTAGGGCCGGGACCCTTCTTCATACTGATTGTGGAAAGTGGTTGAAAGTGGAAAAGCGGTGGTGGCGGGACAAAGCCTGGCATGCGATAGATGTGGTATCCACAACCTGTGTATGTGTGTTGGGGAATGACAGATGTTGAGACCAACAGCTGACTTATCACCCTTTCGGAATTACGTGTTTCTCTACTCAAGAGGGCCACTGCCGTCTAACATTTCTACCTTTCCTGTATGTAAATAGAGGCAAGGATTTGCCTGCAGATATGTTGCTATCATTGTCCCACTGCCATTACCCTTTGTGGTCGAAACCTGTTGGCTTTAATAAGCTGGAGTCAGAGCAGTGGCAGCACAGTGGTGCAGTTGGTAAAGCTGGTGACTCACAACGCCCGAGACCCGGGTTCAATCCTGACCTTGGGCGCTGTCAGCGTGGAGTTTGCAAGTTCTCCCTGTGCCCTGTGGGGGAGAGATGGAAGGGGGACAGAGGGAGGGGGAGATTGGTTACCTCCAGGTGTTCCAGCTTCCTCCCACATCCCAAATATGTGTGGGTTTGTATGTAAATTGGCCTTTGTATATTGCACCCTAGTTTGTAAGGGATGGGTGATTGATGGTCAGTGTGGACTTGGTGGGCCAAAGAGCCTGTTTCCACATTATATCTCAAAACTAAGCATATAAATTAAACTAAACCTCTCCTAACTCCATCGGAACTGGTTAGAAAGAGTGCTGATACTTCTTAAGTATTGTTATGTGCACATTGCAGGGGAATAAATAACCTGACTAACCCAGGCAAACAATGCATTTGCTACTTGTACGACCCAGCTGTGCATTTTGAGATAAACGGATTTCACATGTGCCTGGCTGGAAAGGTCACTGGGATAAACAAGTGTTTAAAGATTAAAGATACTTTCTCGCCCCTCATAAAGCCATTCATGTCCGGGAGATAGTTCTAGATCCGGATGTGGAACTCTGTATCATTCTTGCATAAGTGCTGTAGTCTTAGGAAACTCTAACCTTTGTGTTCAGGTATTTTTATGCATATCCAAACATAATTATGTGTTCCAGTAAATATGAACAACAATATAAGTGATGGTGTTAACTGATTGCCAGAGGTGTGAATGAACTTCACTGAAGTGACACCTCTGATCCATTTTTCTTTACAAGTGCAATTGCAAAGAGCTATCCATTGCTCCTGTGCACACAATTCACATTTCAAAACTAACAGCCATTTACAGAAGATGGGAAACTCTAGTTTAGTTTAGTATAGATTAGAGAAACAGCAGGGCTGCCAACTCTCACTCTTTGAGCGTGAGACTCACGCCCTCAAGCAAACTCTCACGCCCTCACGCTCATCAGAAATTTCTCACGCTCAGTGGTGAGAAATTTTGTGATCAACGAAAATTTCAAAACTCGGATAAACTGCATGGTCCGCGGGTGTTGGAGAGCAGGGGCTGCGGGAGGGATGGGAGCAGAACCAGCGGCGGGAACAGATGCGGGGAGCCGGGACGGACGAGTGTTTGCGGCACTGTCGAGTGTTTGCGGGGCTGACGCTGCAGCTCTGGCCATAGAGCGCTCCGGACAGTGTGAGTGTCCCGGGCCGTGGAGGCGTCTGAAGCGTTGTGCCGCTGCTGCTGCCGTGAGAGTCTCTGTGCCGAAGGGACAGACTCTCAAAGGGAGGTGGAGAGGGAGAGAGGGGAAGGAGACAGGGAGACAGTGGGGAGAGAGAGGGGGGAGAGGAGAGAATGGGGTGAATGGAGAGAGAGAAGAGGGAGGGGGGGGGAGAGAGGTAGGGAGAGAGGTGGGAGAGGGGGGAAGAGAGAGAGGGGGGAGGGGGAAGAAAGAGGGATAGGAGTGAACAGGAGAGGGGCGGCGCGAGAGTGTAGGATGGAATGGGAGAGATAGGGGGAGGAGAGAGGGGTGGTAAAAGAGAGAGGGAGAGAGGGGGAAAGAGAGAGACAGAGAGAGTGGGGGAGAGGTAGAGAGAGATAGAGGAGAGGAGAGGAGAGGGGGAGAGAGAGTCAGAGAGACAGACACTCACCAAATACAGGTTAAGTGACCAGAGACTTGGCAGTTGAAAAGAGGGAGACAGAAGAGAGAGAGAGAGAGATAGAGAGAGGGGGGGAGAGAGGTAGAGAGATAGAGAGAGAGGGGTAGAGAGAGAATGGGGAAGATAGAGGGGAGAGGGAGAGGGGGAAGTGAGGAGAGAAGAGAGAGGAAAGGAGAGAGGGGGGGAGAGAGAGGGGGAGAGAGAGAGGGAGAGGAGAAAGAGAGGGGGGAGAGAGAGAGAGGAGGAGAGAGGGGGGAAGAGACAGATGGGGAGAGTCAGGTGGGAGGGAGAGATAGAGGGGGAGACAGGGAGAGAGAGAGGGGAGAGAGGAGAGACAGAAAGGGAGAGAGGGAGAGAGGAGAGAGAGAGGGGAAAGAGAGGGGGAGGGGGGAGATAGAGAGGGGGAGAGAGAGGAGAGAGTTGAGAGAAGAGAGAGAGTGGAAGAGAGGGGGGAGAGAGAGAGAGTCTCTGTGTCGAATTTACCCAGGTGACCGGCATGGATCAGGCTACGGCTCGGTGCATCCTGGAGGACAACCAGTGGCTGCTGGAAGTAAATACCAAGCACTGGGTAGAAACGGTGGAAGGTAGTGGACTTCAAATGGGGGTGGTTGGAGAAAGCATCCTGCTTGCCTGCTAGATTTTCACTTACTGTAACTGCAGGAAAAATGTTCCCGATGTTGGGGGCATTCAGAACCAGGGGTCACAGTTTAAGAATAAAGAGGGGAACAGTTAGGACTGAGATGAGAACAAACTTTCTTCACGCAGAGAGTTGTGAATCTGTGGAATTTTCAGAATGCAGTGCAGGCCAATTCACTAGATGTTTTCAAGAGAGAGTTACATTTAGTTCTTGGGGCTAACGACATCAAGGGATATGGGGAAAAAACAGGAAAGAGGTACTGATTTTAGATGAATAGCCATGATCATATTGAATGGCAGTGCTGGCTCGAAGGGCCGATGACCTATTCCTGCACCTATTTTCTATGTTTCTATGCTTGAGTATATGGCAATAAAACTCGATCACTTGATTTTGAAGCATTCATGCATGGTGGAGGTATAATGTAGTCATAGAGTGATACAGTGTGAAAACAGGCCCTTCGGCCCAACTTGCCCACACCCGCCAACATGTCCCAGCTACGCTACCTGCTTTTGGTCCATACCTCCAAACCTGTCCTATCCATGTATCAGTCTAACTTTTTCTTAAATGTTGGGATGGTCCCTGCCTCAACTATCTCCTCTGGCAGCCTGGTCCATACACCCATGTGGATAAAGTTACCCCTTAAAAAGTTACCTCTTAAAAATACTTAATACAAAAAACATTGAAATCATACTTCTACAGTGCACTAAAACATGATTTTAATACATCAAATTTCAAAAAGTTCCTACCCTGGGAGGGGGGACACCCTTCTTCCACAACCTCTCCCCACTCAGTTGCTCCACTCCCTCACCGGGTACCCCCAAGGCCAGTGATCAGTGATCGCACAGCCTCCCCCTTTCAAAAATGCTCCAATTTAAAGCATATATATTGTATTCAAGTGTAAGTTAAAAGACTCGCTGCAGTATGCACCATATTGCACAATTTCAAGCTTCAGGCCCATTGAGACCGCACCGACCAGTGATCCCCATACACTCACTCTATCCTACACGTTAGGGATAATTGACAATCTTCACTGAAGCCAATTAACCTACAAACCTGTATGTTTTTGGAGTGTGGGAGGAAACCAGAGCACCCGGGTTCTGGTCCACATCAAAATCCACATCATGTGGAGGACGTACAAACTCTGTACAGATAACACTCATAGTCTGGATCGAACATTTGCTTCTGGTTCTCGATTTCTCTAATTTGGGCAAGAGACTCTGCATCTACTTGATCTATTCCCCTCCTGATTTTGTACACCTCCATAAGATCACCCCTCATCCATCTGTGCTCCAAGAAATAGTGACCTAGCCTGCTCAACCTCTCCTTATAGCTCAGGCAGCGACTCTACCGCTGTGCCATCATGCTGCCCATTCTAAGATGCATTTTCTGACAGACCAGCAAAGCAATAGATCTCTAGTGATGCTGCCTGACCTCTTGAGTTTCTCCAGCACGTTGCGTTAATTTGTGTATTCGACAGATGCTGCCTGGCTCACTGACTTACTCCAACGCTTTGGGTACATTGTTGTAAACCAGCATCCACAGTTCCTTCTTTCTCCATCTAAGCAATAGACCTTGTCAAGCTAACATCAACTAAACCGCAAAAAAACTGGGAGAATTTGAAAAGTTTGGGGCCCAAATTGCTTTGCAGCCATGATAATACACTGTATCCACAATGCTAGCCCCAGATAGGAGATTCTTTCAATGCCTATCAAAAGTCTTGTGGCAGAGGACATTGGTTCTGGAAGTTGGCCCTTCCTGTTTAGATGAATCTTGTCCATCGTCACTTTGTGGAAGATGGCAGACCTCACGCAGCAAACATATATGAGAGAAATCACAGAAATGCCATATTTTCAATCAATAATCATGCAGTTCCCTGAGCCCTCAAGCAAAAAACCTTCAACATAACATTGAAGTGTGTTCCTGAGCAAAATATGAATTTCTCAAAAATATGTAGATGGCTTGTAACATGGTTATCCTTTCACAGAGTCATAGTCGTAGTCGTAGTTAAAGAGTCATACAGCGTTGAAACAGGTCCTTTGGCCCAACTTGCTCCCACTGACCAACATGTCTCATCTACACTAGTCCCACCTGCCAGTGTTTGGCCCATATCCCTCTAAACCTATCCTATCCATACAGCTGTCTAAATGTTTCTTAACATAGAAACATAGAAACATAGAAATTAGGTGCAGGAGTAGGCCATTCGGCCCTTCGAGCCTGCACCGCCATTCAATATGATCATGGCTGATCATCCAACTCAGTATCCCGAACCTGCCTTCTCTCCATACCCTCTGATCCCCTTAGCCACAAGGGCCACATCTAACTCCCTCTTAAATATAGCCAATGAACTGGCCTCGACTACCCTCTGCGGCAGAGAGTTCCAGAGATTCACCACTCTCTGTGTGAAAAAAAGTTAAACATTGCAATGGTAATTACCTCCCCCAGTAGCTCATTCCATACACCCCACCACTCTTTGTGTCAAAAAGTCACCCCTCAGTTTCCTATTAATTCTCTCCCCCACCTTAAACGTATGTCCTCTGGTTCTCGATTCCCCTACTCTGGGCAAGAGACTCTGTGCGTCCACTCGATCTATTCCTCTCATGATTTTGTACTCCTCTATAAGATCACCCCTCATCCTCCTGTGCTCCAAGGAATAGAGTCCTAGCTTGCTCATCCTCCCCCTGTAGCTCAGTCCCCTGAGTCCTGGCAACATCCTCATTAATCTTCTCTGTGACCTTTCGGACTTGACACCATCTTTCCTATAACCTGGTGCCCAGAACTGAGCACATTACTCTAAATATGGCCTCACCAACGTATTATATAACTGCAACTTGACCTCCCAACGTCTATACTCTTTACTCTGACTGAAGCCTTTTTGACCACCCTATCTACCTGTGACACCACTTTCAAGGTGCTATGCACCTGCACTCCTAGATCTCGCTGCTCTACAACATTCCCCAGACCCCTACCATTCACTGTGTAGGTACTGCTCATGTTAGACTTCCCAAAATGCAATACCTCACATTTCTCTGAATTATATTCCAATAACCATTTTTCAGCCCAACCGATCAAGGTCCTGCTACAATTTAGGACAACCATCTTCACTATCTACAATACTGCTCACTTTTATGTCATCTGCAAATTCACTAACATGCCTTGTACATTCTCATCCACATCATTGATGTAGATTACAAACAGTAATGGAACCAGCACCGAACCCTGAGGCACACCACTAGTCACAGGCCTCCGTCTGAAAGTTGAACTTCCACCAGGAAGCCAATTTTCTATCAATTCAACTACCTCTCCTTGGATACCATGTAATCTAACCGTCCAGAGCAGCCTACCATGAGGAACCTTTGTTGAATTCCTTTCTGAAATCTTTCACCAAGAAATCCCTGTTTCCATTGACCAAGCTGCCCAAATGGTATTTGCTTTTTTATATTGATTTCCCACATAAAAGAAGATCTAAATGGGTATGGAGTTGACAAGTTCAATTATTGTATACAAATGTCCTCATTCCACTTCCAGCCCAAGCATGTTGATACTAGAATTAAGTCAAGAATGTTTTATTGGCATATGTCCCAGATAGAACAATGAAATTCTTATTTGCAGCAGCACAGCAGAATATGTAAACATAGTACTGTAAACAATAAAATAAATGAGAAAAAAAAAGTTCAGTGTATATATACACATACTCACAAGTACACACACACCCACGCACGCACGCACACACACACACACACACACACACACACACACACACACACACACACACACACACACACACACACACACACACACACACACACACACACACACACACACACACACACACACACACACACACACACACATATATATATACATATACACATACACATACACACACACATACGTACACACAAAAAACAAACAATAGTAGTGCAATAATAATAATAGTCTATTGTAGTTCAGAGCTTATTTGAGGTTGTCGTGTTTAATAGCCTGATGGCTGTTGGGAAGAAGCTGTTCCTGAACCTGGGCGTAACAATTTTCAGGCTCCTGTACCTTCTTCCGATGGCAGAGGTGAAATGAGTGTGTGGCCAGGATGGTGTGGGTCTCTGATGTTGCTGGCTGCCTTTTTGAGGCAGCGACTCCGATAAATCCCTTAGATGGTGGGGGGGTCAGAGCCGGTGATGGACTGGGCAGGGTTCACAACTTTTTGCAGTCTTTTTCGCACCTGGGAATTCAAGTTGCCGAACCAGGCCATGATGCCACCAGTCAATATGCTCTCTACTGTACTACTCTCATTGTAAGTCCTTCCATGACTTTAAAATCCCCAATTGGCTCCACATTCCTCCAATCCCGCTGTGTCGTGCAACCTCACCAACCTCACCATTATATTAGTGACTGTTTCTGTTGCGTATGTCTAAGGCTTTGGAAGTTATTTCAGAAGTTTTTCTCTCCCTCCCTTTAATTATCTATCTTTTTGTCCATTTTCTGGCCTAGTGTGACTTATTTCAACCAACTGCCACCACCCACGGAATATTTTGTTTAGTTTAGAGATACAGCGCGGAAACACGCCCTTCGGCCCACCGTCCGCACCAACCAGCGATCCCCGCACATTAACACTTTCCTACACACACTAGGGACAATTTTCACATTCACCAAGCCAATTAACCTACAAACCTATACGTCTTTGGAGTGCGGGAGGAAACCGAAGATCTTGGAGAAAACCCACGGGGTCACGGGGAGAATGTACAAACTCCATACAGACAACACCCGTAGTGGGTATTGAACCCGGGTCTCTGGCACCGCAGGCACTGTAAGGCAGCAACTCTATCGCTGCGTCACCGTGGCCGTCCAAAATGTCTGGGATCTTTACTCGTACTAAGGTACTTAACAAGAATCAAGAGTTAAGAGTATGTACTTGTCAAATGTATTGAAATGGAACAATGATATTCTTACTTGCAGCAGCACAACAGGTTTGTAAACGCAATACTCAATAGGTTCAACAGGTTTAATCATCTATCTCTTTGTCCATTTTCTGGTGGCATGGTGGCGCAGCGGTAGAATTGCTGCCTCACAGCAAATGTAGTGCCAGAGACCCGGGTTCGATCCTGACTACAGGTGCTGCCTGTACGGAGTTTGTACGTTCTCCCCATGACCTGCGTGAGTTTTCTCCGAGATTTTGGGTTTCCTCACACACTCCAAAAACGTACAGGTATAGGATAGCGTTACTGTGCGGGGATCACTGGTCGGGCAGAAAGGACCTGTTTCTGTGCTGCATCTCTAAACTAAACAGTACTCAACAGTACGCAACAATGTTATTGTTGATAAGACAAATTGTAAGTTATAGGAAGTTTAAATGTACTTAAACTGCTCCACTCAATAATCACTAGATTTCCACAGAAATCCAGGGGTAGAGAGAAAACTGGGAGAAACATTTAATGTCCAACTATCCAATATGTGTTGTCATTAGGCCTAAAGGACATCATTACACTAAGGCAAAACAGGGTGCATGTTTGCATGACATCCAACATAGAACATAGACAAATACAGCACATGAATAAGTCCTTCAGTCTGTGCCAAGATAAACTAATGATATATACCTGCATGTGATCCATAATCCCTCCATTCTCTGCATATCAATGTGACAATCAAAAAGCCTCTGAAATGGCACTGTCACATTTGCCCCCACTACCATTCCTGGCAGCAGGTTCCTGGCTCTCACTACTCTCAGTGTAACAAACGTGACCCCCATATCTCCTTTAAACTTTGCTCCTCTCAACTCAAAATTATGCCCTCTACATAGAACATAGAACAGTATAGCACAAGAACAAGCCCTTTGGTCCACAATGCCTGTGCTGAACATGATGTCAAGATCATCTCTTAGCTACCTGCACATAATCTATATCCCTCCATTCCCTGCATATCCATATGCCCATGAAAGAGAACTGGCTGGCAGGCAGGAAGCAAAGAGTAGGAGTAAACGGGTCCTTTTCACAATGACAGGCAGTGACTAGTGGGGTACCGCAAGGCTCAGTGCTGGGACCCCAGCTATTTACAATATATACTCATGATTTGGACGAGGGAATTGAATGCAACATCTCCACGTTTGCGGATGACATGAAGCTGGGGGCAGTGTTAGCTGTGAGGAGGATCCTAGGATGATCATATTGAATGGCGGTGCAGGCTCAAAGGGCTGAATAGCCTACTCTTGCACCTATTTTCTATGTTTCTATCCAACAGAGTCTTAATTGCCACCATATCTGCCTCAACTAAAACCATCGGCAGTACGTTCCAGGCAAGGTTCAGAACAGAGAAGGTTCACCAGACTGATTCCTGGGATGGCAGAACTTTCATATGAAGAAAGATTGGATAGACTCGGCTTGTACTCGCTAGAATTTAGAAGATTGAGGGGGGATCTTATAGAAACTTCAAAATGCTTAAGGGGTTGGACAGGCTAGATGCAGGAAGATTGTTCCCGATGTTGGGGAAGTCCAGAACAAGGGGTCACAGCTTAAGGATAAGGGGGAAGTCTTTTAGGACCGAGATGAGAAAAACATTTTTCACACAGAGAGTGGTGAATTTGTGGAATTCTCTGCCACAGAAGGTAGTTGAGGCCAGTTCATTGGATATATTTTAGAGGGAGTTAGATGTGGCCCTTGTGGCTAAAGGGATCAGGGGGTATGGAGAGAAGGCAGGTACAGGATACTGAGTTGGATGATCAGCCATGATCATATTGAATGGCGGTGCAGGCTCAAAGGGCTGAATAGCCTACTCTTGCACCTAATTTCTATGTTTCTATCCAACAGAGTCTTAATTGCCACCATATCTGCCTCAACTAAAACCATCGGCAGTACGTTCCAGGCACTCACCACCTTCTGGGTAAAAAACTTACCCCACACATTCCCTTTAAATTTTTCCTCTTACCTTAATGTTATGCCCTTTAGTCTTTGACATTTCCACCCTGGAAAAATGACTCTGACAGTCCACCCTATCTATGTTTCTCATAATTTTATATAATTCGATCAGGTCTCCCCTCAAACTATGGGCTTGAAGCTTAGCTTTTGTGCAAAACCAGAAATCTTTGTAAATGATTTCCTACACCAGAATTAATACGGTTGGTAAGGATTTTAATTCACTCTGGCAGCTCACCATGCTAATATAAACAAGTCACAAAAATGGCACAAACTACCTTCTGATTCCTTTGACTACATAAATTCCCATTGCCCTTCTGTTTGATACTGAAATCGATCTTCTGTAATGCTTAAAGAAACATTTCACTTACTAAGAAATAAGGTCATATTTACAGTCTATTTTGGCAGTAACATGTTTTATGATAGTAAATTCTTTCCTGATAATGAGTTTTTATAATGTGCCTTTGCTATGGTATTCCTAAAATTGCTTCCTTTTATTTTATATCTTTATAT
Source organism: Leucoraja erinaceus (assembly GCF_028641065.1). NCBI lineage: Eukaryota > Metazoa > Chordata > Chondrichthyes > Rajiformes > Rajidae > Leucoraja > Leucoraja erinaceus. Next base: position 52,069,373 of record NC_073381.1, read on the forward strand.
ATTGCAATAGTGCATAGTGAAATTTGTGGGGAATTATAATTCATTTAAATTAAAGATTACTCATCTTAAATTGTTAATCATTAATCCCCTTCCAAAGGCAATACATTTATGGTAACATCTGTTGCTTCAAATATATCAGGATTGCTTCATCACTTGGTATACACTGTTTTAATGTCTCACCTGCTCATTTTCACAAAAGGCAAAAGCATAGTTACGAGATCAAAACAATGACAGGTTAATAATTATCTTGCATTTATTTAGTAAATTAAATAACCTATTTTATTGGAGTTTCCCCAAAAAGATTAGCCTTGGGTTTAAAAATTCAGCTGGATTCCCGAATGATCCTTTTCTGATCACTGGTTTTGCACAATATAATTTAATGGAGTTTCTCATTAATCACGAAATGTTAATCTTGCTACATTGAAATAACTTGTTTTCTTAAACTGGAACACGTGTAATGCTTATTAAATTCATTCTTTTAATTTACAGGGTTGTATATCAATTGTGAGGTCCAACAAGGATAGTGTGGATGGATTATACAGGAAAGGAGGTAAAGTGGCAGATGCTGTCCAATTTTCTTTTACTGATCATTGCCTACTGACTCATTTGAAATGTCCACCCTTACAGCTATTAGCTTAAGATCAAGCTTAGACAATGCCTGAGTGGGAATAAATGGCAAACAGGCAATGTCAGCTAGGGGCGGCACAGTGGCACAGCAGTAGGGTTGCCCCCTTACAGCGCTTACAGTGCCAGAGACCCTTGTTTAATCCCGACTACTGGTGCACACTGGTCTGTACAGAGATGGTATTTTCTCCCCATGACCACGTGGGTTTTCCCTGAGATCTTCAGTTTTCTCCCACACTCCAAAGACATACAGGTTTGTAGGTTAATTGCCTTGGATATAAATGTAAAATTGTCCCTAGCCGAAGGGCCTGCTTCCGCGCTGTATCTCTCAAACTAAAACTCCAGCCGCTCTCTGTGTAAAACGTTTGCGTTACAAATGCTGCATTTGCAAAAGCTAATGAGAGGCTGGGTATCTGGTGGAGAGTGGCACATCTCCTGACACCTCAAGCATGGGCCACAGAACCGTGGGGGGGGGGGGGGGGGGGGGGGGGCTGGGGAGCTGGGGAGCCTGCACCCCACCCCCCCCCCCCACTTTTTTAGCGATGTTTCCCCCGGGAGTTAGCGGGCAGCCCAGCGGATGTACTTTAGTGACCGGCACGGACGGTTCGGGGCCTGCAGGAAGCACCAACCTAACTCGTAACACACTGGGAGGGGGTGTGGGGGTCAGCAACTCACCTCGGTAGGGGCGGACTGGCGGGCCGGTGAACGTGAAAGGGGGGGGTGGGGTGAAGGGGCCCGGGGTCTGAGGGCACAAGGTCAAGGGGTCGGACTAATGGAGAACGTTGCTGAATAACCCAACCTTCCTGCTCCTATTTATAGAGGAATCAGGGACAAAAAACACAGAGAGCTGCCATGACAAACAATGGCTAATCCTGGATAAATTCCAGGGTCAGCTCTTGTCTCACACCAGGAAGGATGTCAAGGGTTCGTAGGGAAGCCAGAATGGGTGAGCAATGAAAGGTCTCAGTCACGTGTAGATTTAGAGATGCTGCCTGATCCACTGAGTTACTCAAGCATTTTGTTTCTATTTTCGGTATAAACCAGCGTCTGCATTTCCTTCCTACACAAGGTAAAAGGGGACCTAGGAGGATGTTCATTCAAAGGGATGGGCTAGGCTCAATGGGCCAAATGGCCGCCATCCACTGCACCCATCGACTCCAGCAGCAATATTGTTGCCAACTACACCTCCCTGCATGTCAACATCTCCAGCGCAACACAACCCCTCTTGCCCACATCACCCTCCCGCCCCAACACCCCTCTCAAACCCCCCCCCCCCCCCCCTCCACCACCACCACGGCGTACCCCACCCACCTGGGGCGCTCTGCCCTCCCTCTGGTCATGGGGTACTACGTGTGCCACCCCGTCTCACTGACCCTGAGCCCCGTTCCCGGGCAGTCCTGCCGTCACCCCGTCCATCTACTCGCCCGGAATCACAGCGATAAATGGAGCGGGTGCAGGTGCCCGGTAACCAGTAGCTCAGTGACCTGTCGCCCAGATCCCCCGGTAACCGGTTCCTCTGATCCCTGGTACCCGGTGACCCGTGTCCCAGGTAGGTGGGGGATATATCCCTCCATTTTTGAGGTGGGGGATGGCCTGTATTATTATCCCCCAGTTTTTGGAGTTCGAGCAATCACCTGCTCCTATCTCTCATGTAGGCCCTACATTATCTTAAAAAGACATCAAACAAAAAACGTTGCAATCATAACTACAATGCACTAAAACATGATTTTAATACATCAAATTTCAAAATGTCCCTACTGTGGGACCCCCCCTCCCGCCACACCCTGCCCCCGCTTGGTCGCTCCACTCCCTCGCCGGCACCGTCGAGGCTGGTGATCAGTGATCGCTCAGCCTCCCCACTTTCATAAACCCTCTGCGGCCCCTGTCAAGTATTTTCTACTATCTATGGAGCATTAAGTTAAAATGAACTGGCGACATCAATGTAGGCCCAACAACTCTCAAGAACCACACCCCTCGGCACCTATTTACTTGGCACCCAAACAACCATATTAGACATTCATTTCCTCCGCCACCAGTACTCTCTGGCTGCAACATGTATATCTACACAATGCACTATGATTACTCATCTAGGTTACCCTAACAGCACCTCTCAATTCCACAATTTCTACAACCAAAGATAAAGTCAGCTGCCTCATACAAACAACTTTTCTTTATTCACTTTTTCTGCCTGGACGGTGGAGTGGGCCACTGGAGACCTTGCAACAGCATGGTGCTCAGCTGGACTGGGCGTCGCTCCAAGCTGAGCATGTGAACGGCACATGGCCTACAGCGGTGGAGTAGCGAGAGATGACACCACGCCTACACTTAACCAGGCCGACCATTCAACTCTGCCAGGACAACGGACCTACATGGTCAGGCCGAGGACCTTGTACTTACAACAACTGGGATTTGAAAATGGTGCCAACTGGGACTCTGTATACTGCCACAGTGTATTACAGATATTTTATTTTAATTTTTTAATTTAATTCTTTATTTCGAATAGAATAAAAGAATAAAAAGCAAATGTGAAACAGCATACAAAAAACAAAACAAGAATATTTATAAAGTGTCATAAACAATATCTATAAAGAAATGAAATTGTATGTGTCCGAAAAGGAGCAGGAAGAAGCCAAAGCTTATTAATTCCCGCCCTTTATTCAACTGCTTATAATTATACAAATTTAGCAGCTATATGTACACCATATGTACACCAGCAGCTATATGTACACCAAATTATTTACATTTATACACTAATCAAATATTTACAAAGCCATACAAAAAAAAGAGAGAAAAAAAGAAAAGAGAAAACCCTCATATACTATACAGTATCTCTTAGTCATATATACAACCCATCACCTATGCACTTGTACTGTATCTGAGATGCTTATCCAAGATGTATCAAAGTGCTTATGTATAGCGATACTTGTACTGAACTGTATACATAAATGAATTTCAATGTACCTCGGTACATTTGACAACTAAAGCACCATACCATTATTATTTTTTTGCCATTAATTAGCATTTATTGTGCATCTCTAATTACACTTGAAAGTAGGTATAAGCCTGCATTCTTGAACCACTGTGGTCTCTTTAATGAATGTTATCTTTCTATGTTGTTGGTTGTGTGGGTCCAGGAGTTGATATTTTCCCTCCAATTCTCCTACCAACCAATGCTGGAAAATATCTGTGCTTCTTCATTATCATTGGGTCTAAATGTTCGAATTCTACCCAATGCCTCTGCAAGATTACTTTCATGTGGGATTCAAGATTTGCTCACTACGCGAGGGCAGTTGGGGATAAGTAATAACTGTACAATTGGTGGCAAACACTTAATTCTTTAAACAGTTCACCTCTCTGGCACTGAATATTAATTTTCACAAACATGGAGACATTTGCATCCATGCCTTCTGGTCAAAAACCAAATGAAGAGATTTAAAGTAATTAGTGCAAAGTTTAAAGGTAAGATGAAGAAATATTTTACTCCGAGGGTGATATGGGTCTGGAACACACTACTGCATACTTCAGATTTGCAATGTTGGCAGTTTTTCATTACGCTGGATCATTTTTGAAATCTTTCAAACCCCACAAGAACTATGCTTGACATAATTTGCAATGAAGCCATAGATAGACCTGTTAATGTTTCAATACGAACCTATCCTGAAAAATATCCTGAAGCCTGTCTAAGTTATAATTTTACTTCGGAGTCACGTGAGTGACTACGCAAAGAACCCGTCAGCCCGCATGCGCGTCATTACGTCTAACGCATGGCGCAACGACTGGCTGGCAGGCGCCCTGCTCCTCTAGCGGTAAGTTTCAAATCCGACAGGTAGGTTTTGAACTTACTTTCAGGTTGTCCTTTGTTGCAGGAATCTCTTCTCGCAGAGTTTCCTGTTGGATATTGCATACGAGCGAAACCCGGTTGGACCGCGGGGAAATCAATTGGACCGCGGGGATGCCAGCTTAGGACCGCGGAAGTGCGGGTAGCGGGTGGCCGTCGGGTTTGCTGCTCGAGTCGCTGACAGTGTGCTCAGCGGCTCCCGAGGGCTTTATAATTCGGGCCGCGGGGTACTTCAGACCGCGGGGTTAATGCCGGCTACAGTCCGCATTGGAGTGAGTAGCCGGTGGCCGTCGGGTTTGTTCCCCAACTCGCTGACAGTGCGGTCAGCGACCCCGACTTCGGCAGACCAAAAGGAGGGCAACCATACGGTGTCGGTGAGGCCTGGGCTGGACGAGCCCGGCCACGAAGGTTCCCCTCTGTCATTTAAGGGTACGTCCTCGGACGTTTAACCCATCCTGATATGGTCCACGAATCAGGGCCATATCAGCGCAGGTCCTCGGGGGACTACCGCAGTGCCTGTTTTCAGGGCTGCTTACTAATCTCCCCTCAGTGGAGAGGAGTGCAAGGGGTCAGTGTGTGACTGACCCCAACCCCGGAAGTGTGTCCAGGGCACATTCTACATTTATGAATAAGATTCCAGAATACCCGGGGGGGGGGGACCAGAGTTCCCCTCACATTACCAGTGACAATATCACGCTTACGTCTCCAATGGCAGTAGCATTTCTCTAAAGCTGGTAGCAGCCTGAAATTCAAAAGCCAGCTGATTCTGTGGGCAAAGGTCTTCAGGCCTAGGCCCAAGCTGGCCATCAGGGAAAATATACTATCCACGCACCCCGGCAGTTCTACCCTCCAAATCAAGGATGGGAATGGAACCTACGTCAGGGGCCTTTGGGCTTACCTCAAGACCACTGGTAACTATGCAGGTACGTGAGTCTGGGTTCCAAAACATGGGTTGTGTGGACTAGTTATAGTGTATTCTTTTAAAGTATGGCTATACAGGGTGGGCATTTATATAGTTGCCACTAGATCACGTTGTGACTATCATAATCAAAAGATACATTTTATTATCATTTACACCAATAAGTTGTGTAGTAGAATCGGACCTACCATGGCGGTCTAGATCCCTGGCTTGGAAAGCCTTGTTGAGCTATACCTATCAGTCACCTGTGCGAGCTAGACATGGTGGTGTCATGGTAATTCCACTCATTAAAGGGACTGTGGAAGATTCTTCCCCAAGATGGCCACTTTATTCATATCAAATTTCTGATTTAACTGGGTTGGGCGGCTTCATTCATGTAAACGTCTTTGCCCATGACAAATAACTGGCAGGTTTTTGTTCCAGCATTTCTCCCACTATGTCTGACGTACGGGGGCCAGAGGCGCTCCAGTCCTTCTCTATATACTGCATTGGCATCGGAAAGGAGCAGGATTCGGAGTCACTAGCACGTGCAGCCTGTTTGGGAAATGAGGATACCAACAAAGCATCGATTTGCACAGCTAGTCCTGGCGGCTGCTGAAGGAAGCAACCTGACAACCCTAACTCAGATTGAGTGCCAAGTCTTGGGCATCTATGTCAGACAAGATTGCGACCAGTCGCAGTCAAAGAACGCTCCATCTTAAGGCATGTCAGGCAGCAGCTCCTGGTTCAGGATTGCAAATTTCCTCCCACTCAAATGACGGAGTGGTAGAGAGAGTGCTACAGCAGTATGCACATGTGCCTGAAGCAACGCCTAGTTCAGGGTTGCCATTCCTCCCACTCGGTTGAACGCAGTGATGGAGATGGTGCTAAAATACATGCACACATGCCTGAGGCAGCTCCTGGTTCACCGCATAAGTCCTCCCATTCGGATGTATAAAGGATGATGATGGAGCCATATATATTATAAGACCTTGGGAGATGGAGTTGCAAAACACGCTTGGTACAGAGGCATGCACAGACAAATTGAGGAAACGGATGGTGACACCTGGTTCAGGTGCAATTACTCCCACTCTAAAAAGAGTATCTAAGGTTAGTATGGATTAACTCCAAACAGGAACCCAAATATGACTATGTGCCGGGGTCCCATGCTTAATGCATAATGCACGACAATCGCATGAGGGAAAGCGGTGTGCTTTGCCTCAAAATTTGCTGCTCCGTCCGAGACGAACTAGCCACTACAGGAGAAGTTGGCCAGCAGCATCAGCGATCTAATGGAAATGACAACATGGACAGAGTCTGCGAATTAAATTTTGCTGGAACTCCAGCAAAGGTAAGGGACCTGGAATTAGAGACGCTGGTAAGTAGGTCTCGTTATTTACCTCCATGAAAGTTCACTATGGTGGACGAACAGTATTCAGCATTGCTCCACTAACTTTACGTCAGTAAATCTTCAGTTATATTACAAACTGATGCTAGTGCTCAAAGATGGGAAATTATTAATACCATCTCTAGTTACGGAGGTGATGGGATTTGCATGAGTTACCTATTCTTCAGTTATATGGTATCAACTACCTATAGACACTAGGTGCATTCTATGGGTTAAAGGTTTTTGTGCGAATATGCATAATCTGCATGCTCAAGTCCAAGTTGATACACTTTAGTGGTGTCATATGTTAATCACATGGGTGCAATCAAGTCAAAGTATCCGGTGATAATTTACCTAACCTCATTTGGCACTGGTGTATCATCACGTAAAATCAATATCAAAACAGAATGGATGTTGGATCACAAAGTATTTAATGACTTGGTGGCTCATGGAACACTAAAGATCGAGATGTTTGCATCCAGGCTCAATCACCAGTTGCAAAAAGAAAAAAGAAAAAAATATATATATGAGGCATGGCAGTGGCGATAGATGCATTTTCGCTACATTGGGGAGGAATGTCTTCCTCCATTTTGCCTCATCAGTCGGGTCTTGCAAAAAATTCAGCAAAATCCCACTTCAAGCATTTTGTAGTGACTGGCCTATGCAGCCATGGTTCCCGCTGATGTTGGGAATGATAATAAAACCTTATATGGTTATTTCTAACATAGAATTGCTGGTTCAGCCCGTGACTCGGGCAACCATCCAATGCATGATAAAATCAATTCATTGACTTGCAGACTCTGAAAAGACTGTTCCTGCGGCTTGGGTTGTCAGGCCGAACTGTGGACGTGCTCACTGTAGATTGCAGGGATAACGCCAGATAAGCAGTACATTTCCTCATCAAAAGATGGGAAGTATTTTGTTCAATTGCTAATATTACATATCATATGGCATGGATAACTGACGGGAGTTCATTTTCGAATGGATCTTTGACAAAATTAAGTTATATTACCATTAACTGTGCCAAACGTGCCTTCTCATCATATTTTCTGCAGGGAGCGGGACCTACTCTGTCGGGTCTCACCCTCTGATATCCAGATTCATGAAGGGTATCTTCAACTCAAAACCTCCCAGGCCCAGGTACGCAGAGATAGGGGATATTAACATTGTGCTGATGCTGCTTTGCCAGTAGGCTCCAGCTACATCCCTGTCCTTGGTCAAACTCACTTACAAGTGGTTATACTCATGGCGCTGGTCAGCGCAATGGGTCCAGTCATTGCATAAGCTGCGACTGGACAGGATGGTTACATCTGCAGGCAAAATAACATTTTAAGTTTATGACTTAGTCAAGCAAAACAGACCAGGGGCATCAGGTCTCAAACTAGATTTTTGGGCATACCTCATGGACCTTCGGTTGTGTGTGGTCACACATCTACTACAGTATGTTAAGGTCACTAAGAGCCTGAAGGGCTCTGAACTAGCAATGTTGTTAGTTACATAAAACCTCATAAGAAGGTAACAGTACAGACCATCTCCAGCTGGTTAAAACGGGTTCTGGCTTGTGCAGGAGTGAACACTGACATTTTCAAACCTCACTCCACCAGGGCTGCAACAACATCAACAGCAGCAGGGTTATGGACGTTCCGCTGGACCACATCCTAGCGGCTGCAGGATGGTCAAACGAATGACCTTTCCAAACATTTTATAACAAACCCATTGCCAGACCGGGGGTATTTGCCAACTCTATTTTAAGTTCTGTTTATAGTTTCCTCCCGGATGAGAGGGGTTACTATTGTCATTGTTGTTCATTAAAAAGCATCAGCATGTCTAAATCTATGTCATGTCTGAATGCATTATTAATGTTCACTCATCCTTGGTCAATTGATGCAGTGAGTGATGCATGGACTCGTTTCCACGGCATGAAATTACAGAGCTTTGAAATCTTCAAGTACTCACTCACGTGACTCCGAAGTAAAATAGTAAGATTAAACGAGAACTTACCAGTTTGAAGTTTGATCTTTATTTTATGAGGAGTTACGATGAGGGATTACGTGCCTTCCACTCCCAACACTCTCTCATAAAGATCAGCTGGTAGTTCTAGTTGCTCAAATCTTACTATATTCAGTTCATCAACTGTTATCTGTGATTTCACACCGCTGCTTTGAAGATTGACGCGCATGCGGGCTGGCGGGTTCTTCACGTAATCCCTCATCGTAACTCCTCATAAAATAAAGATCAAACTTCAAACTGGTAAGTTCTCATTTAATCTTACTACTTTTGTCATTGCGACTGCAATAATAAACCTCAATGTCACCAAACGCTAAAGAGTTACAAAGGCTTGCACGGCCAATGTGCCTTTTAATCTTTCTCTATCTATCTAGTGATCTATCAACTTATTCTCTCCTTGATATAATTTCAACAACACATATTCATGTATTTAAAAATAATTTTGCGGATTACAGGAAATGGGTGGGGGGGGCGTGTGTCCCCTGGCCCCCACCCCGGGATTTCCGCCCCTGTATATGACTATGACCCTGTGAATCTAAGTAGTAAAATTGAAAATCATTCAAGTTTGAAAAATATTACATTTTACTGATGCAAATAATATTTCAGAAGATATTCAAACAGTTTGTGTTCCTGAAATAGAAACACACTTCCCCTCTTATTTAGTTTAATCAACTGGGGATTAACTTTTGAATGCCCAGTCCATGAGGTTGTAGTTTATGTCCCAGAGTAGGACAAATATTTAACTCTTCCGGATGAGAAGTTCATGATGGAATTACGAACTCTCTTGCTTAAGTGGGTGGAAGAAAAGTGATACATTTTATTACCTTCTTTCTTGCCTGTATAATCACCATTTATGGAATAAACTCATTTTAATGATCTACTTTGGATCTTTCAAAATACACGTTTTAATAAAACGTAAAGTAATATAGTTGTATGGAGAGGTTGCTAAACTTGGTTTAGTTGAACATGCATTTGAAAATAAATTTTAACTTTGGTATTTGCTGTTGGAATATTGAAATTACTGTCAACCCATTCACTGATATTGTTTGCCATTAGTTTTATGTTTAATTGGCATTTTAGCTGTAAAGGACATTGTCGAGCAATCATTTGTACAGAGTAATTCGCAATAGTGGGATTGATGACCATAATGCTGTTGGTAAATATTTGAGAATGGCTCACAATGTGTTATTCATAAATAGAAAGAGATGTTCTCTATTGACCAGTATTGGATGATTGCCCCTTGAGACAACTTTAATTGCGTGCTTGGCTTTAAATCGCAATTTTTCAACTGCCATGATCATGAAAGTAAAATGGATTTGTTTGGAGAGAGATATGAATATCCTACATCACTTCTGATCTTTGAAGAGGCATGCAGTGTGACTGCAGGAGACAGTGAGGCAATAAGTAGCTGTGGTAAGTGTTCCGTTTTGCTTATGACATCTGAATTTAGACAAGTTTTGTGTTATTCATTCTATCTGTTCTTATGCAAATGCACAGAATGATTATTTTATTAATTGAAAGCTTCTCTGACATAAAATAATCTGTGCTAGTGAAATTGTAAAGCTAAAATGTGCACAGTGTAAAAGCTGTTTGTGTCTGAATATTGACAGTGAATCTCAGTTACATCTCCAGGTGTATTCGTATGATGATATGCAGGATTGGTGCTGAATTTATCAATGGATTGGAACAAATTTACGTTATCAGAAATGATGGCATATTAAAAATGTTTAATTAATAAAAAAGTGAATGCATAGTTGTTGCATTTTCAAGTCACTGATAGATAATATAAACCTGTTTTTCAGTCAAAATGAAGCAAGTAAACGGTAGCATGAGTGGAATAAGTGTGGTTTTCATTGAACACTCTAGGCATTGAATCTGCACTGCACAAGCACCCTGAACCATTTTATTTGCTGCAGTTTCAGCATTGTATGAACATCTCATCTTCTGACATTTATGCCATCACTGTAAATCAACCATCATTAAAAAGATTCCATGAAAAAATGGACACGTTTCTCCATGAATCTATTCCTTACCCATCCATTGCTGTTTGCTTGCTGTTGCCATTCGCTTTGTTCCTCCCATTTTCAGATGCATCTTCTCAGCTTCAGGCAGAGCCTTCCCTCTGCTGAACTTAATGGTATTGGTACTGTACCAAAACACAGTGGAAAAACCCTGATTTATATTATGCAGACAACTCAGACTCTACAGTATATGTGTATGCTGCAACATGAATTCATTCTTCCTATATGAGAGGTCCATTCAAGAGTTTGATAACAGGGAAGCTGTTTCTGAATGTGGTGTAAAATGCCTTCAAGATTTTGCATCATCTGCCCAACGGAAGAATTGAGAAAAGATAATAACTGGGGTGTGAATGAAGCTCGAATATGTCAGCTGCTTTTCCAAGGCAGCATCGAGTCAACAGAGACTGTGTTTACAACTCTGCAATGTTTTGCAGTGTTGGACAGAGCAGTTGCCGTAACAAGCTGTGGTGCATCAGTAGAAATTGGTAAGAGTAATTAGAGAGTTGTTGAATTTCCTCAGTCTTCTGAAGAAGTACCAACATTGGTGTGCTTTGTTGGCTGTTACAGAAGTAAGTAGATTCACTGAGGCCAGCACGCAAAGTGGACCCATGATGATGGCCACAACTTACTTCATCACTGTGCAGCTACTGATTTCAGCCAGACCCTCACTATCATTTTCCCTGACCATTATTTGCTAAAGAGTCATAGAGTCATTCAATGTGGAAACAGGCCATTCAAACCAACTCAATGATGCTGACCCACATGCTATTGTTTTAGTCCCATTTGCCAAAATCCCTTTAAACGTTTTCTATCAATGTACCTATCCAAATGTCTTTTAAACATTGTTATTGTACTGGCCTAAATTACTTTATCTGGCCGCTCATTCCATATACACAGCACCGTCTGTGTGAAAACATCGTCCCTCAGATTCCTATTAATTCTTTCTCTTCTTACCTAAAGCCTTTGTCCTCTCATTCTTGGTTCCCCAATTTTGGAAAACACATTTTGTGCATTCATCCAATCTATTTCCCTCATGCTTTTATCCACCTCTATAAGGTCATCCCTCAGCCTTCGGTGCTCTAAGGAATAAAGTCCTAGACAGTCCAACCTCTCCCTATAACTCGAGTCCCTTGAGTCCTTTAATCCAAGAAAGTGTGAGGTGTTGCACTTTTGGAGGTCAAAAGTGAGGGGAAAATGTACAATTAATGGCACAACCCTTAACAGCATTGATGTACGGATGGATCTTGGGTTCCAAGTCCATAACTCCATGAAAGTGGCAACACAAGTAGATAAAGAAGGGATATGGTTTCATAGGACAGGGCATTGAGTATGTCAGGAAGTCATGATGCAGCTTTATAGGACTTTGATAAGGCTGCATTTAGAATAGAATAGTTTCTTTATTGTCATTGTAACATGGGCCATGTACAACGAAATTGTAGGCTTTGGCAAGGATGCAGAGGAAGTTTACCCGAATGACGCCAGGATTAAGGGGTATTAACCACAGGGAGAGGTTGGACAGACTTGGATTGTTTTCTCGGAACACCTGAGGCTTTAGGGAGACCTGATAAAATATATAACATTATGAGACCCACCAAGTCACAGCCTGACCTCAGTTTGCAAAGACTGGGCCTTTCTACACCCACCCCCTCCAATCACCACTTCACACCCAATCACCCTCTGTGCTGCGCAACATAACTTATCCAATATCAACAATAAAAATAGAAGAGGTGGAGAGGCTTTTCAGAGGACAAAAAAGCCAGAAATCTCCAGTACCTGACAATGTTTCCCCTACTCTTAAGCTCTGTGCCAAACAGCTGGCACCGGCCTATACAGACATTTTTAACTAGTCCCTGCAAACATGTACTGTTCCTGCCTCCTTCAAAGTTTCCACTATTGTCCCTGTACCCAAAAAGGCAAGGATTAATTACTACAGGCCTGTCGCACTGACTTCTGTAGTCATGAAGACACTCGAAAGGTTTGTGCTAGCCAAGCTGAAAAATATCACAAACTCCCTGCTGGAGTCAACTCTGCAGTTTGCATATCGGGCCAATAAATCTGTGGATGATGCAGTCAACCTGGTACTGCACTTCATCCTACAGCACCTGGACCGCCAGGGGACCTATGCAAGGATCCTGGTTGTTGTCACAGACCTCCAGTCAGAATAATGCTCTTCCACCACAACTCTCTGTCTTCTATGAGTTAGTCTACTGTTAGTAATAGAGCCTATTATAGTTAGTAATAGTAATATAGCACGATATAGAGCTGTATAAAACTTTGGTTAGGCCACAACCAACAGGGTTGCTGGGGAGATGGCAGCCCTGCTGGCAGTCGGTTGGTTTTTTCATCTTTTTGTTATTTTTGCGTTTGTTAAAAGTTTGTTTTAATGTGCTTCGGTTTGTTTTATGTGGGGGGAGGTGGGAGGGGATTGGGGGAAACTTTTTTTCAAGTTCTTACCTTCCTGGAGATGTGATCAATTTTTCGGATCACATTCTCTGGGCTCTGCAGCCTACCATCGCTGGAGCTGGAGGCCTCCTCGGACTGTCGTGAGCCCCACTACGGGGACTTAACATCGGAGAGGATCCCTTGCCTGGGATCGCTCCTACCGCGGCCTGCGGACTTACCATCAAGGGCTCGCAGTCTCAGGAGAGGCTAGTCGGGAGCTCCAACGCCGCAGAAGGTTCAACCAGCCCCGACGCAAGGTTCGATTGCCCGGCGCGGGGGAGCTGACACCCCCCCAATGCAGGTGCTGATCGCCTCGACGCGGAGGGCCCGAACGCCGCCGGCTATGGGAGTCAAGATCATCCAGTCAACGGGTGCCCCCGACCGAGGAAGAACAAAAGGAAGGACTTGAACTTTATTTCGCGTTCCATCACAGTGAGGAATGTGTAGGAGTCACTGTGGTGGATGTTCATGTTAAAATGTGATTTTGAGTCTGTTACTTTTAATTGTATGACTGACCTGGCCAGCCATAGTGAAATTCCTCATATGTTGCAAAACATACTTGGCGAATAAAATCTGATTCTGATTCTGATTTGGAGTATTTTGTCCATTTCTGGTTGACACAGTATAGGAAAGACTTGGAGGCTTCGGATAGAATGCAGAAGAGGGTCCAGGAAGTTGTTTGATTTAAAGAGTGTTAGCCATAAAGAGAGGTTAGGCGAGCTGGCACAGCAGAAGCTGAGGGGTGACATGATGGAAGTAAATTGTATTATAAGAGGCATAGATAGGGCAGATAGTTAAAGTCTTTTTCCCTCAGCGGAAATGTCAAATAATAGAGGGCACGGTTTAAGGTGAGAGGGAAATGTCTAAAGAAGATTTGCAACATAAATTATTTACAGAGCGATGCATGGAACATGCTAAAGGGTGGAATCAGATTCAGTTGTGACTAGTGAACTGAGTTAATCGGAGACTGAATCTGGATGTAAAAGTCTTTACCCTTCACAAAAACCAGAGATTCTCTCAGGCACCCTCTCAGTGGAATCTGCCCAAACTCAAAGTCCAATGGTTTCATAAAAACAAAGATAACAGCAGGTGCTTCAATACAATATCAATAACTATAATGACATTGTTTACTTCGCCATTTTAAGTCTGACAAATGTTTCTATTGAATTGTATATTTATAATGGAAGCACATTGTAACTGAGAAGACCCTCCAAATGTTCAAACATCTTTATGGACAAAGTCATTCACACTGATGGTCAAAACACTTTCGAGGACAGAGAACCCAAAGTCCCAAAATTAGTGTCGTGGGGGCTGACTCGCTGACTACACAAGTGTCTCAATTATCGACAGATTGAGCAAATATGCAGATGAACATGTTTGATGTGCTAAGTGTCAAAACAAGTCTGGTCTGGAAGCTTCCTTGATCCGTATCACACTGGTGTAAATAATATGAGGATATTTGATAGATACATTTAGCATGTCCCATTTTCATTTATTTGGCTGATGCGTACGAGAACATATGGCAGTCATGTGGCAGTATTACTGATTGGGTTGGATTATTGATTGGGTTGGAGAATGTTGCTGGTGGGACTGTGACTTGTGTCTGAACAAAAAGGGTTCTGGTTATGGCATAACTGTGGTTAAAGTGTTTTGTTAGAAGGACATTATTGAAGTTAGCTTTCTCTACTCTCTCTTTGCCATCATGCATTTTCCAGAGGATTGCATCTTTTCTAATGCTAGCATCTTCCAATACAAGAGGATTAGTTTGTTTCCCACTGAAATGTAACCAGGCTTTTCTCATAGCGTGAGTGTAAGCTCTCCTAGCATATATTTCAGAATTGGGGTACAGACACATATAGCTTTCTGTGTTAGATTGAACCAGAGGATCACCATACATTATTTTATCCCACATGGGAGGGGTTAGCTGAGAAAACATGTCATCTCAATTTGATGGCAAATCTGCCGCACAAGATTGGTGTTCCTTTTCTGATGTGTCCATCTCGAATCAGGTTTTCTCATAGCCTTAATTGTTGAGCAGACCATCTCCCATGTCTCACACAGTGCAGTGACATTCATGTCAGAGCCACAGAACTCCTGGCCTTGTTAGGGAAACAGCATTCAGGTAAGAAGCTGTGGGGATTGTCCATGAGGGTCCCCCTATTGCAGATTCTGATCATTACATTACCAATGGAAGTTGCCTGTGTGTTCCAAACGTTATATCTCAACCTTCTCTTTTGTAGTCTGCTAATCCTCTCGTTATTTCCTTCCCAGCTCTAAGTACTTTGTCTTCTTTCCTCTTACCTTCTGCACTTTATCTCCTCCCGACCACCACTCTTTTTTCCAGCCCCATGATAGGTCCTTTATGTAATTTTCCTTACTATCTAACCCTGAGGAAAACCACAGGAAAATAATTAAACTTCGGGAATGCAGGGACTGCACACAATAAGCCTTGAGTAGGAGTCAGACGGGCAGTCACGGGATTACCAGAGAAGGAATAGAGGTTTCAGACAGCACAACCCAGGCTGTGGAGGGAACACTCGACCAAGCAGCCTCAGGCACCAGTTGACAGTCAACTAAAACCTTTCCCGAGGTATCAGTCAGCTCTTCCTTTGGCACAGGTGATCAATTCTGCCTCAGAACACTGATGTGACCAAACCAGGGGCATTGTGTTTAGTTTTGATCTCCTCATTAAAAGAGGGATGTACAAGTAATATAGATAATGTTCACCAGGTTGTCTCCTTGGATTAATTGGTTTTCTTACGAAGAAAGTCTGTAGATGGCGAATGAAATGTGATCTTTTTGAAATGTAAGAGTCTGAGGCAGTGTGACCAGCAGAATGCTGATAGGATGCATTCCCTAAGGAGTGAATCTAGAACTGGGGGCAGTCATTTAGAATAAAGGGTCACCCATTTAACTCAGAGATGAGCAACATCTACCCCCACAAGAAAGTAAGTCTTTGGAATTCTTTATTCGTGTGGACATAGTTGAAAATGGTCAACACAATTCATTGCCTGTGAAAGGTGTGATATGTTGGACCATGCAGAGGATTAAAAGCCAATCGCAACGCAATGGCTTTGGGGAAACGTAATGTCAAACTAGATAAGCAGGGGAAAGTTCCTTTCTTAAAGACCATTGATGTACCAATGGATTGATTTCAACAATAAATCCATCACCACCATCTTGATTTTAACTTTTTAAATTTCAGCTTTATTTACTTAAGTTACTCGGCTTTCATTATAGGATTTGAACGTATCTCTCTAGATATCTAAATGCAGACTCTTCTGGATTGCTAGTCCTGTAAAATTACACAACACCTCAATGCCCTAATTGGCAGCAACTTGTAATGGGATATCAGTGGCAATCCAATAGAATCATCCTCCAATATGTGTGTCAGGCTCTTCAGAAATGCTGAAAGGAGGAAAGAAGTGAATCAATGTCACTTGCGAGATAAAGCCATTGACGCAAATGTTAAAGCAGAGCAAGATGGCTGTTTTGATTACAGTGCACTTAAGTAGGCAATGAGTATTTGTGGGAAAACTAAATGATTGAGCAGCACCATGCTGTTACAACAGATTAAATATGTTGGCAAGATTGGGGATCACTGGCTATCAGCTGCTGAAACTTTTGATAATCTTAGACTTTAGCATGTGAGCTGCCAAATGCTTAAATCCCAGACTTACTGAGTTACAGGTGGTGCTTCATCCCTGGAGTCCAGTTTGTTATGGGCCTGTCCCACTTAGGCAACTTTTTAGGCGACTGCAGGAGACTATGCAGCTGCCACATGTTCGCGGGTGGTTGCCGGATAGTCGCCTTCATGGTCGTGAGGAGTTCCCGCATTCTAGGAACTAGTCACAGCCTCATTATGGTCGCCGTGAATTTTTCAACATGTTGAAAAATTAGCGGCGACCAGAATGAAGTTGCCATGGAGAGTAGCGAGAATTCTCGAGCCGTAGGTGGGTCGCCAGGAGGTCAAAGGTTCTCGGAGGTTCTCGTAGGTTGTAGCCAGTGCTGACCGGTGAATTTCATTGACTCATTGGGAAAAAAAACGTAAGCAGTAGTTTTCAGAACCAAGGATAACCGACCGGTAATGTTAATGTCCTCTAAGCTTCACAGCTGTGCATCTCTGGCTTCTTAAAAGTTGTCTATATTCCTTCTCCCCCATTCGCCCTCCCTCTTTTAAAGGACTTACCATCCTCTGTGCTTTAGCCATCTTTTTACACCGCCAACCTTCCTGTTCATCGCTGTGTGTGTCTGTTTCACCTTGGCTTTGTACCGTGTGAATATTTTAGACAGCGCCGCCCCCCCCCCCCCCCCCCCCCCCCCCCCCTGCATAACAGGCTAGTAAAGGAAGTGATGTGTCTGTGTGTTCCACTCTGACAGTCGCCGTTCCAGTTGCTGGTTTTTCAGGGGACTGCCGGCGACTTGACAGTGGGACAGGCCCATTAGGATCCCCAGTAGTACGTTTGGTGTAGTCACTTCTCTGATCCAAACCAGTTGGAGGACTGAAGGAGGTCTGAAGAAGGATCTTGACCCAAAATGTCACGCATTCCTTCTCTCCAGAGATGCTGCCTATCCCGCTAAGTTACTCCAGCATTTGTATCTATCTAAGAGGACTATTGAATTCAGTAGAGATTTTAAGTCTGTGGATTATGTGGCAAAGACTCTTGAACCATACAGCACAACTCTAACCACAACATCACCTCAGTATCAAAATACTATGGACTTTGGGTAAGGTTATACTACGTACTTCAGCTTGCCCTGTTGTGGTCTGGTTACCTAGTATAATGGATAATTTATTGTACTATTGTTTATTGTATATTTGTTGTGTTATTGCACTAATGTGCCAGTAAAGCTGCAGCAAGTAAGAGGTATGGTGAGGAGACACTCGTGACTTCATTTTACTATTTTTATTGCAATGTGTTTTAATTTTTAAATTGCCTGGAATTTTAGAAGTTTTAAAGGTCACCAAGATTATTGAAACACTTATCAACGTAAGGGAAAGTGAGGGTGGAGATTTGCATTTTGTTAAAGCCTATCAGGAGTTCCTGGGGCAGAGCCTTAGCACTTCTATGCTTGAGACCTGGCAGCCTGACAGGGTGTGGAGCACCAGCAAGGTCAGGTCTCATGCACGTTATTTTAAAAAAATGGGCCTTGTGAGAAATACTAATCTTGATTGTTTTTTTCTTCCTAACGTACTAATTATTAATGAGTCCAACCTTTATGATTTTAGTTTATGTATAAATATAGGGACATGGGCCAAGGCATCAGAGCGGTGCAGCTAAAAGAGCTGCTGCTTCAGCAGCAGCAAGATGGGCCCGATCCTAGTGTGGAGTTTGCATGCTTGTCATGCTGCCTTCCCGGTGCCAGGATCCAGGATGTCACGGACAGAGTGCAGCAAATCCTCAAGGGCGAAGGTGAACATCCGGAAGTGGTAGTGCATGTCGGCACAAACGATGTCGGAAAGAAGGGGATGAATATTCTGCAGTGTGACTTTAGAGAGCTCGGAAAAATGTTGAAAAGCAGGACCTCCAGGGTTGTTATCTCCGGTTTGCTTCCAGTTCCCCGTGCTGGCGAGAGCAGGAACAGGGAGATACGGGACCTGAACGTGTGGCTGAGGAACTGGTGCACGGGGCAGGGATTTAGATTCTTAGATCACTGGGATCTGTTTTGGGGTAAGGGGGAACTGTACAAAAGGGACGGATTGCATCTTAACAGGTGTGGGACCAGCATTCTGGCAGGCAGGTTTGCCACTGCTACACTGGTGGCTTTAAACTGAATAAGGGGGGTGGGGTGTTGAATGGGACAGTGGAGGATGGAGTTAAAGGGAAAGGGTTTCTTAAATGTGTGAGCGTAGAGACCGAAGGGTGTAAAATGAGGGTAGAAGAAATAGGTAGCAAGGTGAAAAGTAAAAGTGGCAGGCAGACAAAACCAGGGCAAAAATCAAAAAGGGCCACTTTTCAACATAATTGTATAAGGGGTAAGAGTGTTGTAAAAACAAGCCTGAAGGCTTTGTGTCTCAATGCAAGGAGCATTCGTAATAAGGTGGATGAGTTGAATGTGCAGATAGCTATTAATGACTATGATATAGTTGGGATCACGGAGACATGGCTCCAGGGTGACCAAGGCTGGGAGCTGAACATCCAGGGATATTCAATATTCAGGAGGGATAGACAGAAAGGAAAAGGAGGTGGGGTAGCGTTACTGATTAGAGAGGGGATTAATGCAATGGAAAGGAAGGACATTAGTTTGGAGGATGTGGAATCGGTATGGGTAGAGCTGCAAAACACTAAGGGGCAGAAAACGCTGGTGGATGTTGTGTACAGGCCACCTAACAGTAGTAGTGAAGTTGGAGATGGTATCAAACAGGAAATTAGAAATGCGTGCGACAAAGGCAAAACGGTTATAATGGGTGACTTCAATCTACATATAGATTGGGTGAATCAAATTGGCAGGGGTGCTGAGGAAGAGGATTTCTTGGAATGTATGCGGGATAGTTATCTAAATCAACATGTAGAGGAACCAACGAGAGAGCAGGCTATTTTAGACTGGGTATTGAGTAATGGGGAAGGGTTAGTTAGCAATCTTGTTGTACGTGCCCCCTTGGGCAAGAGTGACCATAATATGGTTGAGTTCTTCATAAGGATGGAGAGTGACATTGTTAATTCAGAAACAATGGTTCTGAACTTAAAGAACGGTAACTTTGAGGGTATGAGACGTGAATTGGCCAAGATTGACTGGCAATTAATTCTAAAAGGGTTGACGGTGGATATGCAATGGAAGACATTTAAAGACTGCATGGATGAACTACAAAAATTGTTCATCCCAGTTTTGCAAAAGAATAAATCAGGGAAGGTAGTACATCCATGGATAACAAGGGAAATCAGGGATAGTATCAAAGCGAAGGATGATGCGTACAAATTAGCTAGAAAAAGCAGCATACCGGAGGACTGGGAGAAATTCAAAGACCAGCAGAGGAGGACAAAGGGCTTAATTAGGAAAGGAAAAATAGATTATGAAAGAAAACTGGCAGGGAACATAAAAACTGACTGCAAAAGTTTTTATAGATATGTGAAAAGAAAGAGATTAGTTAAAACAAATGTAGGTCCCTTGCAGTCAGAAACAGGTGAGTTGATCATGGGGAACAAGGATATGGCGGACCAATTGAATAACTACTTTGGTTCCGTTTTCACTAAGGAAGACATAAATAATTTGCCGGAAGTAGCAGGGGACCGCGGGTCAAAGGAGTTGGAGGAATTGAGTGAAATCCAGGTTAGCCGGGAAGTGGTGTTGGGTAAATTGAATGGATTAAAGGCCGATAAATCCCCAGGGCCAGATAGGCTGCATCCCAAAGTACTTAAGGAAGTAGCTCCAGAAATAGTGGATGCATTAGTAATAATCTTTCAAAACTCTTTAGATTCCGGAGTAGTTCCTGAAGATTGGCGGGTAGAAAACGTAACCCCACTTTTTAAGAAGGGAGGGAGAGAGAAAATGGGGAATTACAGACCAGTTAGTCTAATATCGGTAGTGGGGAAACTGCTAGAGTCAGTTATTAAAGATGGGATAGCAGCACATTTGGAAAGTGGTGAAATCATTGGACAAAGTCAGCATGGATTTACGAAAGGTAAATCATGTCTGACGAATCTTATAGAATTTTTCGAGGATGTAACTAGTAGCGTGGATAGGGGAGAACCAGTGGATGTGGTGTATCTGCACTTCCAGAAGGCTTTCGACAAGGTCCCACATAAGAGATTAATATACAAACTTAAAGCACATGGCATTGGGGGTTCAGTATTGATGTGGATAGAGAACTGGCTGGCAAACAGGAAGCAAAGAGTAGGAGTAAACGGGTCTTTTTCACAATGGCAGGCAGTGACTAGTGGGGTACCCCAAGGCTCAGTACTGGGACCCCAGCTATTTACAATATATATTAATGATCTGGATGATGGAATTGAAGGCAATATCTCCAAGTTTGCGGATGACACTAAGCTGGGGGGCAGTGTTAGCTGTGAGGAGGATGCTAGGAGACTGCAGGGTGACTTGGATAGGCTGGGTGAGTGGGCAAATGTTTGGCAGATGCAGTATAATGTGGATAAATGTGAGGTTATCCATTTTGGTGACAAAAACAGGAAAGCAGACTATTATCTAAATGGTGGCCAATTGGGAAAGGGGGAGATGCAGCGAGACCTGGGTGTCATGGTACACCAGTCATTGAAGGTAGGCATGCAGGTGCAGCAGGCAGTAAAGAAAGCGAATGGTATGTTAGCTTTCATTGCAAAAGGATTTGAGTATAGGAGCAGAGAGGTTCTACTGCAGTTGTACAGGGTCTTGGTGAGACCACACCTGGAGTATTGCGTACAGTTTTGGTCTCCAAATCTGAGGAAGGACATTATTGCCATAGAGGGAGTGCAGAGACGGTTCACCAGACTGATCCCTGGGATGTCAGGACTGTCTTATGAAGAAAGACTGGATAGACTTGGTTTATACTCTCTAGAATTTAGAAGATTGAGAGGGGATCTTATAGAAACTTACACAAATTCTTAAGGGGTTGGACAGGCTAGATGCAGGAAGATTGTTCCCGATGTTAGGGAAGTCCAGGACAAGGGGTCACAGCTTAAGGATAAAGGGGAAATCCTTTAAAAACCGAGATGAGAAGAACTTTTTTTCACACAGAGAGTGGTGAATCTCTGGAACTCTCTGCCACAGAGGGTAGTTGAGGCCAGTTCATTGGCTATATTTAAGAGGGAGTTAGATGTGGCCCTTGTGGCTAAGGGGATCAGGGGGTATGGAGAGAAGGCAGGTACGGGATACTGAGTTGGATGATCAGCCATGATCATATTGAATGGCGGTGCAGGCTCGAAGGGCCGAATGGCCTACTCCAGCACCTAATTTCTATGTTTCTATGTGACCATGAGGGTTTCGTCCAAGGTGCTCCAAAGTCATGCAGGTTGTATAGATTGATTGGCCACTGTCAATTGCCCCACAAAATATAATTGGAATGGTGTAAGATTGATGTAGGAATATTACAACCTGGTGTGTGATGGTTAGTATGCACTAAGTGGACTGAATGGCCTGTTTTATTTGCTAAAAAACAAGGTGGATAACTTATCAATTCTACCACAATAATATTACTAATTCCTGCAAAACAGAAATAGATGTGTCAACTCTATAAAGTCTGTTTTTCTCTCTCTGCATATAATGCCTGACCAACTGAATATTTCCAACATTTTCTATTATTATTTTATTAAGGTTGATCATATCTGTGATTAGAGAAAAAAAATAATTAATTTAAATTAATACTAGCTTGATATATTTCATCATGAATAGATGAAATTCAAATTTTGAATTCACGATGAAATATGTCAAGCTAGTATCATTTTAAATAAAGATGGCAACTTCTAGTTGCTCAAGTTGGCATGAGGAGCGAGGCTACTGGGAGTGGGGGTCTACCATATCATGGGGATGAATTCAGAGACAGAGGCAAGGGTATGAGTGAGCTCGCTGAATGCCATCACTATTGTACTATGTATCACACGCCACTGTGCTGCAAGGCCTAAACTTGAGCGTGTTATTTCAAAAGTACTGCCGCGTTAATTAAACTTTGGTATTAATTAACTAAGCACGTTATTCTATAAATACATAAAGAAAATATGCATAAAATGTGAGGTGGCAGCGAGTCATCTGCCCTGCTTATTCAATATATTTCATATTTATAATATATTTGTAATTGCATGCTAAATACTGATATATCTCATTAATTGTTTCACAGATTATTGATACCAAACATCGGGATACAATGAGAATTTAATAATTCCAGATAGATACCTCTAGCTGAAACGATTTGTACAAAGTTTTTGTATATACAGGTAAGATGACCCATTGTTTTAAAATACATTTTAGGATATTAAATCACAATGTGACCACTTGGATAATATTTAGGCAAATACTGTTTTCTACTATGACTGTTATTTTTATGAAATACACCAAAAAATAGTCTTGTATCTGGAAGTAACATTACCAGCTACACATTCAATAGTACCCAGCTTCCAAAAATTTAAAAGAAAAACAAATGTTATTTAATGTCAATACTTTGGTACAGAGCTCTTGATACTGAAACCTTTTCATGCAATGTAAAGAGCAGTCACTCAGATTTACAAAACCCTGAATGTCACAATTATTATGATGCTTGAAATAAAATCAAATGTATTTTGAAAAAACGTAAAAACTTCAGTAAATCATTATTATTTCCATTAAATCAGATTTTACTCAATTCTCAAAACATTGTTTAATTATTATAAGGAAGTTTCTGTAAATTTCAAGACACAAGGAACTTTAGATGCTGGAATCTTGAGCAAAACACAATGTGTTGGAGGAACTCAGTGAGTCAGGCAGCCTCTGTAGAGGGAATGGCCAAACGATGTTTGAGGTCTGAGCTCTTCTTCAGACTGAAAATTCAGCTTGAAGGAGGGTCCCGACCAAAAGCATTCTCTGTCCATGCCCACCCCAGACCCATTGAGTTCCTCCAAAGCACTCAGTGCTTTGTGTAAATTTAGCCTCTGACTAAATTGTGGGATTGAAGTAAGTCTAAGCTTTTTGTTTTGTACCTCTTCCAGTTCATTGATGAAATGAAGAGAAGAAGCAGTGAAGTCCCACATTTCCACAGAGATTCGGGATTAGATTGAGTGATCAAATTTAAGAAGCCTTTAAAGGAAAGAAATGGACGCAAGCATCTTTGAGGGAACAGAAACTGTTGATTACTGTTACGAATTTGTAAATGGATCCTGTCCTAAAGCAGACCGAACAAGCAGCGTGCGGGTTCTGTTGTATATACTTATGACGTTAATAATTCTATTTACCATCGTCGGTAACCTGTTACTCATCATTTCAGTTTTCCATTTCAAGCACCTTCAAACACCCACTAATTATCTAATTCTTTCCCTGGCTACTACTGACTTTCTATTGGGATGTCTGGTTATGCCTTACAGCATGGTGAGATCAGTGGAAACGTGTTGGTATTTAGGAATGCCATTCTGTAAGATTCACACCAGCTTTGATATTATGCTCAGCACAGCTTCAATATTACATCTTTGTTTCATTTCTGTTGACCGTTACTATGCAATGTGTGATCCATTGAGGTACAAATTAAGAATAACATTTTTTTCAGTGCAGATAATGATCTTCATTAGCTGGGGTGTTTCTGCTGTTTTTGCTTTTGCCTTGATCTATTTTAAATTAAATCTGAAAGGAATTGAGGCATTTTACTACAATGATATTGCATGCAATGGGAGTTGCACACTTGTATTCAATGAAATATCAGGGGTGATTGCATCAATAATTTCTTTCTACCTTCCAGCAGTTGCCATGCTCTGTATTTATTGTAAGCTTTATTTTGTGGCGATGAAACAAGTGAGAAGTATAAACAGAATAACCATTGAACTTCAAAACATCAGAGTAAATAGAAGCCGTTGTTCACGAAAGCAAGAACAAAAAGCTGCCAAAACTCTAGGAATCGTAGTGGGAACATTCCTGATCTGTTGGTCTCCATTTTTCGTTTGCAACACAATGGATGCATTTGTCAGTCATTCTATTTCACCAGTTTTGCTTGATACCCTTGTTTGGTTGGGCTACTTGAATTCTACATTTAATCCTGTTATCTACGGCTTCTTTTTTGCCTGGTTTAGAAAAGCTGTAACAATTATTTACACATGCAAAATATTTCAGCCTGCGTCCTCCAGAATAAACATGTACTGAAAGTAAAATATAAAGTAAGTGAAAAAACTTGCATATGTAAATAATAACCAATTAGCTTATTTTAACATTAACATTATTAAGATTTTTATAAATTTGCAAATGTCGTGACTTTAAATGTGCTGATCAGAGGAGAGAATCTTACTTCTAGTTCACTGGTTGTCTTCACACACAGAACAAACATCCAGAGGCCTTCCCAATTCCTCATTCCACAAAAGCTTGAAAATTCCTGCCCAAGTTATGGAACAGCTAGCAATAGTTTCTTTAAAAAACACTGTTTAGCCCACTCCCCACTCATTTTTACTGTATCACCTGGAAATCTTTTTTGATTTTTCTGGATTTTATATGCAATAGGTCTCAGAATTATATACGTTGGTAAGAGTTTTGTCCTCACATCCGTGGATGCCTGTGCAACTCTCTTTTTCCTGAAAAAATGGCGTGTGGCAGGACTAGAACAGGGATTTTGTGGGATTGATGGGCAAAAGAGAATGGAGGGAGTTGTGGAAAACCATGACACAACGGAATTCCCCCTTCACTCTCCTGGCCAACTGAGTTAAACTTCCTCAAGAATGAGGATTTTGATGGATACAGAATCAGTGCTTGATAGGAAACATGGTGGAAGATTGTTTATCGAACAACGGTTTGTGACTAGTGGTGTGTCGCGGGGATCAGTGTTGGGCCAATTGCTGTTAATCATTTATATCAAAATGCAACAGGTCCTTATTCTTTCTATTTGAACTAAAATAGCTGGTATCATAGACAGTGAAGATGCTTATCAGGAATTACAGCAGAAGCTTAAACAGCTGGGCAAAGGGCCGAGGAATAATAAATGGAATTTAATTCTGACAAATATGAGGTGTGTTTTGGGTGGTCAAATCAGGGCAAGAGCTTCACAGTGCACGATAGGGCTCTGGGGAGTGTTGCAGAGCAGAGGGAACTTGGAACTTCGAGTCTACAAGTACATAGTTTCTATAAAATGGCATTGCAGATGGATAGGGTGGAAGATGGCTTTTGGCTTTCATCAGTCAGGTTAGTGAGTACAGAAGCTGGGACGATATGTTACATTTGTACAAGATATTGGTGATGCAATGCTTGAAGTATTGTATTCAGCTTTGGTCACTCTTATATAGGAATTATGCCATTAAATTAGAAAAAGTGCAGCGAAGATTTATGATAATGTTGCCAGGACTCAAGGGCCTGAGCTATTGAGAGAGATTGGATAAGCTGGAACATTTATTCCTTGGAGCGCAGGAGAATAGAAGTGATCTTATAGAGGTGTATATGATCACGAGGGGATAAATGCACAGATTATTTTACCCAGAGTAGGGAAATCAAGAACCAGAGGTCATAGGTTTAAGGTGAGAGGGAAAAGATGTAATAGGAGCTTGAGGGGCACCATTTTCACACAGAGGGTGTTGGGTATATTGGATAAGCTGCCAGAAGTAGTTGAGGCAAGTAAAATAACAACACTGAAAATACATTTGGACAGGTACAAGGAGAGGAATGATTTGAAGTGATATGGACCAAACATGGGGAAATAGGAACAAGCTTACATGGAGCATCTTGGTTGGCATAGATGTGTTGGGCTGAATGGCCTGTTTCTGTATTGTGTGACTCTATGACTCACAATTGATATGTAATATGCAATCTGTAATGATACTGATACTCAAGATACCATGTAACTCATAATGTAATTGTCAGAGCATTAATCCTAAAAAATAATTATACTACTTGGTTATTCATTTATGTAAATATCATTGCATGCAGATGAATTACCCTCAAGAGGAAATTGTCCCAGTCATTTGACCATAAAATTAAATAATCAGGATGCATGTTATTTTCAAGAGTTTTATTATTATTGGTGCGAACATAAAAAATAAAATTGAAAACAATAAAAATCAGACATGGAGAAGTAGAATTGAATCACAATATGCTATAAGATTAGAAAATACCATTATTTTGGTTAAATATAAACTCACTATAATTTTTATTAACCTTGAATTTGTAATTCTTGATATCTTTCTTATTGTTGTTATGATTTACACCATGAAGCCTTCAGCAAATTGCAGAGAATTCACGTTAAATGTGGAAATCCAAAAATTGCTGTTAAGTCATTAAGAACAACTACCCCGTTACGTTCCTTGGGAATGTAGTTTAGTTTAATTTAGAGATACAGCATGGAAACAGGCCCTTCGGCCCACCGAGTCCATGCCTACCAGTGATCCCCACACACTAACACTATTCAACACACACTAGAGACAATTTACAATTTCACCAAGTCAATTAACCTACAAACCTGTATGTCTTTGGTGTGTGGGAGAAAACCGGAGCACCCAGATAAAACCCACGCAGCTCACAGGGAGAATGTACAAACGCTGTACCGAGAGTCAGGATCAAACCCAGGTCTCTGGCACTGTAAGGAATAATGAAATGCTTTGTTTCATGTGGAGGAGTTTCTAATGGGTGTACCAAGTAACAGTTCTTTTATAGGTAGACAGAATGGTGCCAATATGCACAATTATTAAACACACATGTTACGTGGTCGGAAAACTAAATAATGATATTTACCAGTTTAGAGATGCTGGTAGCTGCACCAGTGGTGACCGATACAAAAGATTACTGCCAAAATATAATCATAGACTGGCTGCCTCTCTGAAAAAAAATAAAGAAACAATATATCGCTAATAAAGTATTCAAAGGATTTAAATTGTTAACTTTTATCATTTTGAAAATACTTTATTATGCACCAACAATCTTAATCTCATGTGTGTGTCAACCTTACTTTACATAAAATGTTTGAAGCTTTGTTAAAAATTGCTTTTGCTAATGAGGTCACTGGTGTTGGACACTATTGATTCCATTGAACTATTGTAGCCAAATAGCTTAATAAAGAGGAAATTCCGCACCGTGGCGATCATCGGATCTCTCTATTAAGGGGCAGCTCTCTCAGTCTCAAGATCAGTGACATCAGTCCACTGGTTGCACCAAACTCCCAAGTGATAGTTTTAAGATAATTATGAATAAGAATAAGTCGTGACTTTGGTGGAAGGCAAATTACAGGTTTATTAGGAAGGAGCTAAGGGACAGTACATTGGGAGCAGTTGTTATTGTTGGGTAAATCCACATCTGAAACGTGGGAGTCATATAAAGGCCAGTTGATCAGAGTTCAGGACTGGCACGTTCCAGTATGCACGAAAAGAGATTGTAAGCTTGGTAAAAAGAAACAGAAACAGATATAAGGTTTAGAAAGATGAAAACAGACTAGGTCTTTGAGGAATACAAAGCAAGCAGGAAGGAACTCGTGGACAATTTGGACGGCTAAAAGGACTTAATGGCCATGAAGTGCAATTGGCAAGTTAGATAAAAGAATATCCCAATCGTTTTTAGACATACATTAACAGCAAATGGGTAAACAGGGAGTAGGAAGGACTGCTCAAAGACAAGAGAGATAATGTATGCTTGGACTAGGAGGATGTAGTCGAGATACTACATGAAAATGTTGCATCTGTATTCAGCAAGGACATGGAGGACAATGAGATCAGTGTGGGGAAGAGTAATATACTCAGGCAGTTTGAGATCAAGATGGAGGTGGACTTGAGGCTCATGAAGAACATTAATAATAATAATAATAATAATAATGCATTTTTTTATTGGCGCTTTGCAGAACACTCAAAGACACCTTACAGTTAAAACAAGCAAATTACAAATATATAAATAAAATGAAACAAAAACAACATATACAACAATAATACATAATTCGGAGAGAGAGCAGCGGCAGCTAGTCGTGCCAGCGTTCACTCCGGCAGCCATCTTTTCTGAGCCATTTGCAGCACACCAATAAAAATAAAACACAACATTAAAGAATTTAACATTAAACATAAAAACATCCCCCCACAATGGTTCCCACAATGAGGGAAGGCAACAAAGTCCAGTCCTCTTCCTCTTGTTCACCCATGGTCGGGCCTATTGAGGCCCGATGTTTCAGGCCCTCTTGCCGGATGATGGAGCTCCAGCATTGGGAGAACACTCTCAGCAGCTTGGAGTGTCTGGAACGGCCGCTTCCTCCCCGGAGACCGCGGCTCCCGGGTCCACAGGCCGCGCTGGTCGGAGCTCCAACACTGCTCCAACACTCTAACATCTCGGCGAAAGATCCCTGGCTCCGCGGTGTTTAAAGTCAGCGACGCTCGTGGCTGGACGCTCTGCAACTACAGCTCCGCGATGTTGGAGTCGGCGGCCTCAGCACTCCGGAGCTTACCTCACGGTGACCTGGGTAAGGCATTGAGATGGATAAATCCCCAGGACCTGATTGAATCTACCCCAAGTTATTGAGGGAGGCAAAAGAGGCGATTGCAAGGACTTTGATAAAGATCTTTGTATCTTCGCTAGCCACAGGTGACTTCCAGAAGGATTGAAGCGTAAACAATTTTGTTCCTTTTTTTAAAAAGGGAAGTAGAGATAACCCAGGAAATTATAGATGAGTGAGCCTCATGTCAATGGTATATACGTTACTGCAGAGGTTGCACTGGAAGGATAGCAGGCTCGAAGGGCCGAATGGCCTACTCCTGCACCTAATCTCTATGATAGGAGTCTGGCTGGAGATCTATGACCAGAGGGGTGCCACTGAGATGTGTGCAAGGATGTTGGTTGTTTGTTTGTTAAGGACAAATTATACAGCGGAATATTGATAAACTGCATAAACTAAAGAAACTACTGAAAAATGGCAGATGGAGTTTAATAAAAGTTTGAGCTATTCCAATTTTTGTGGTCAAATTTAATGGGAAAATACATAGTTAATGGCAAGATTTTCAATAGCATTAGTGCACCGAGGCACCAAGGCCGTTCCAGACACTCCAAGTGGAGTCCAAGTTAATAGTTCCCCGAAAGTGGCATTACAAGTAGCCATATGGTATGCCTGCTTTCACCAGGCAGGGCATTGAGCATAAAACCAAGGGTGTCATGTTGCAGCTTAATAAGACTTTGGTTAGGCCACAATTGAGGTATTGTGTGCAGTTCTGGTCATCC
This sequence comes from Leucoraja erinaceus, assembly GCF_028641065.1. Taxonomy (NCBI): domain Eukaryota; kingdom Metazoa; phylum Chordata; class Chondrichthyes; order Rajiformes; family Rajidae; genus Leucoraja; species Leucoraja erinaceus. The sequence goes on from NC_073381.1 coordinate 52,099,357, forward strand.
CATTACAGGAATTATGTCAAGGTTTTGGAGTGGATGCAGAAGGGGTTTACCAGAACGTTGCCTGGAATAGAAGCTATTGCGTATAAAGAGAGTTTAAATGAGCTTGGGTTGTTTTCACTGAAATTTAGTTTCAGGTTTTTTAGTTTTTAGAGATACAAGGTGGTAGCTGGCCTTTAGGCCCAGGCTGACCATCGATCACCTGTTCACATTAATTCCATGTTATCCCACTTTTGCATCCTACACACTGGGGACAATTTACAGAAGCCATTTGGTCACAGGGTGAACAGACAAACTTTGCAGAGACAGCACCCATAGTCAGGATTCAACCTGGGTCTCTGACAGTGCGAGGCAGTAGCTCCACTACTGCGCCAATATTCCACCCGAAATATCCGAGGACGAGGGGAAACCTGATTGAAGTATATACATTTTTGAGAGGCATAGATAGGGTGGATAGTCAGAACCTTTTTCCTTTGTCTCAGGATGGACATTTCAAGGACTAGAGGGCATAGCTTTAAGGTGAGAGGGGCAAAGTTTAAAAGATTTGTGCGGGGCAAGTTTTTTTTAAACAGAGTGGTAGATACCTGGAACATGGTGCCAAGGGTGGCAGATATAGTGGTATTTAAGAGGCTTTTAGATAGGCACATGGATATGCTGGAAATGGAGGGATATGAATCACATGCAAGCAGAGGAGATTAGTTTAGCTTAACATCATATTCAACATGGATATTGTCAACTGAAGGGCCTATTCCTATATTGTATTTTCAATGTTCTATAATATTAACTGAGTGTTAGCATCCAATGTCTTCCTTCATCCTTTCCCTTTATTTATTATACCTTTAAGATGACTGCATGATTAAATTATTTGCAGATGTTCCTAACATTTCATGACTTTGCCAGTTGGGATGGAACCTATATTTTTCAAAGAGTGTCCTGAATCGAATCAGATGTATAACTAAGCACATTTACATAAGCAGAAACACTGAAACTGTGCAATATAAAGGCCACTATTCATATATGAATTGGAGTAAATCCTGCAGCTAGATCAGGCAGGTTGCCACATTTCTAGCAAGCGCTATTAGAAAGAATAATTATTTTCCTCGGTCTGTGTCTTCAGTTAATAAAATGAACCAAATCTGAAAATTGGATGACTTGATCTCTCTCGCAAAAATAGCGCATACAGACACCCATTAGGTTGACAAATGCACAATATTCACACAGAGATATAAGCAGGTCAATAATTGAATAACTGCAATGCTGGAAATCAGAAAGAAAAACAGAAAATGATGGAAAAGCTCAGTAGACGAGGCAGCATTTGTGGAAAGAAAACATAATTACCAATTCAAACTGTTCATGAGATGCTGCTGGACCTGTTGAGTGCTTCCAGCATTTTCTGCCTTAAAAATGAAGGATAGAGTTTTTCTAGCCAGGGTTTTACAATTCGCTGCCAAAGGAGGGAAAAAATAATAATTTTCAATTAATTCTTCAAAGATATTTTGCATTCTCAATTTGAATGATTAAATTCAGCATTTTATGCATTTGAAATAAGTGCTTTTTATGATTATTACAGTTAATATTTTATGATTTTTTTCTCCTATTAAAATCAGGTGATGATGGTAATGTTTATCTAATAACTGAGGGAGACTGACTTTATACAAGTTCACAGAGTTTAGTTAAATAACAACATTCTTAAAGAAGGTGAAGACAGCAACCATTCCATAACAAAATGTACCATTTGTTGAAAGTATCCCAAGTTTAGTTATTTGGCAAATGACTGCCAAACTCATGCTCTTATTTGCTGTGAAGATATGCCAATCACAGTCTCCATTCAAATGAACAGATGCCACAATATGCGATTTTTTTTCCAGTCATTTAAAATTTCCTATCAAAATAAACTGTTGAAACTAGTTGAAAGAAAATGTGTTAGGCATATCTGCGACTGCCAGAGGTGAAATGCCAGTAAATGCCAGCTTAAATTCACTGGTACACAAAAATGCTGGAAAAACTCAGCGGGTGCAGCAGCATCTATGGAGCGAAGGAAATAGGTAACGTTTCGGGCCGAAACCCTTCTTCAGGCTGATAGGGGGTGGCAGAGAGAAGGAAGGAAAAAAGGAGGAGGAGGAGCCCGAGGGCTGGGGGATGGGAGAAGACAGCTCGAGGGCTAAGGAAGGGGAGGAGACAGCAAGGGCTAACAAAATTGGGAGAATTCAATGTTCATGCCGCCGGATGCAGGCTCCCCAAGCGGAATACGAGGTGCTGTTCCTCCAATTTCCGGTGTTGCTCACTCTGGCAATGGAGGAGACCCAGGACAGAGAGGTCGGATTGGGAATGGGAGGGGGAGTTGAAGTGCTGAGCCACCGGGAGGTCAGGTAGGTTCTTGCGGACCGATCGGAGGTGTTCGACGAAACGATCGGCCAACATCCGCTTAGTCTCACCGATGTAGATCAGCTGACATCTAGAGCAACGGATGCAGTAGATGAGGTTGAGGGAGATACAGGTGAACCTCTGTCGCACCTGGAACGACTGCTTGGGTCCTTGAATGGAGTCGAGGGGGGAGGTAAAGGGACAGGTGTTGCATTTCTTGCAGTTGCAACGGAAAGTGCCCGGGGAGGGGGTGGTACGGGAGGGAAGGGAAGAATTGACAAGGGAGTTGCGGAGGGAGCGGTCTTTGCGGAAGGCAGACATGGGGGGAGATGGGAAGATGTGGCGAGTGGTGGGGTCACGTTGGAGGTGACGAAAATGACGTAGGATTATTTGTTGTATATGACGGCTGGTGGGGTGAAAGGTGAGGACTAGGGGGACTCTGCCCTTGTTGCGAGTGGGGGGATGGGGAGAGAGAGCAGTGTTGCGGGGATGGAAGAGACCCTGGTGCGAGCCTCATCTATGGTGGAGGAGGGGAATCCCCGTTCCCTGAAGAATAAGGACATTTCAGATGTCCTGGTGTGGAACGCCTCATCCTGGGAGCAGATGCGGCGTAGGCGGAGGAATTGGGAGTGGGGGATGGAGTCCTTACAGGAGGCAGGGTGGGAAGAAGTGTAGTCCAGTAGTAAATTCACTGGCCAAATTGGAACTGACTTTCAACCACAGACTCACTAACGATTTGTACAGTTGTGACATGAGGACACAACTGATTGATTCATTGAAAGATTGAAAGAATAAGCATGCAAAAAGGCCCTTTGGCCTACCAAGTCAATGCCGACCATTAATCACCCGTTCTCACTAGTTCTATGTTATTACCGATTTAGCACCCACTCTCTACACATTAGGGCAATTTACTGAGATCAATTAACCTACAAATCCTCATGTCTTTGGGATGTGGGAGGAAACTGGAACACCATACAGTCATAAGGAGAACATGCAAACTCCACACAGACAGCATCTGAGATCCGGATCGAACCTGTGTCTTTACATAGATTCATAGAGATACAGAGACAATAGGTGCAGGAGTAGGCCATTCGCCACTTTGAGCCAGCACCAGCATTCAATGTGATCATGGCTGATCATCCACAATCAGTACTCCGTTCCTGCCTACTCCCCATATCACTTGATTTCGCTAGCCCTAAGAGCTCTATCAAACTCTCTTTTAAATGCATCCAGTGAATTGGCTTCCACTGCTTTCTAAGGCAGAGAATTCCACAAATTCCCAACTCTCTGTGTGAAAACTTTTTCCTCATCAAATGGCCTGCCCCTTATTCTTAAACTGTGGCCCCTGGTTCAGGACTCCTCCAACATCGGGAACATGTTTCCTGAATCTAGCGTGTCCAAACTCTTAATAATTTTATATGTCTCTATAAGATCCCCTCTCATTCTTCTAAATTCCAGTGAATATAAGCCAAATCGCTCCATTCTTTCATCATATGATGGTCCTGCCACCCCAGGAATTAACCTGGTGAACCTGCGCTGCGCTGCGCTCCTGCAGGAAACACACTGTACCAACTTGACTGCCATTTCTTCAGTGGACAAAAAGTCACAAATCACAAATTTCAAATCAAAAGTAGCCTCCTTGCCTCAGCCTCCTCCCCGAAGACTTTTTGAGCCAAAGACTTACACTTTACTCACCAAGGCACTCCCCCGAGAGCAAACCCTGCTTTTATTTGCTGTTCAATTAACTAATTAGCTAATTTACCAATTTAGAGACCGTTTATTAAATGACCCAGTCTTGAAAACTCACCAAGGTTTTAACTTCTGCAACCAATCGCCACACTTGCTCCTTCACCTGACACTCCTTTGCCGACCTTGAAGGTGTGTGTTGCAGGTTGGGCCCGACCCGTTTTTAAATTACCCGCTCTTGAAAACTCAGCAAGGTTTTAACTTCTGCAGCCAATCCCCGCACTCGCTCCTTCACATGCCACTCCTCTGTCTTTGGCATTGTGAAACACAGCTTTACTAGCTTCACCACTGCGTTGCCCTTATTACAAAAAGCAGCCAGTACCATTGAACAGCAAGTAGATTCAAGGCCAGATTGCCAACAGATTGCCTCCTTTGTAAATCAGTACCCGATTCTTTGATGAATGCAAAAGACTAATTTATCCTTCTGCCTTTCCCTACTGAACTGTCCCAAGATATTAACTGGGTCCGGGGCCACATAAATATAACTGCAGGCTCGGATAGTGACCAACACTGTAAAAAGCAAAGTTTAAGAACTGCTATAAGTCCTTAAAATGACTGCTGTGCTGCAGGGACTTGTCAGAATGCTGGTCCAGGATCCACCATCAGCAGAGGTCCACGGTCATGCAATCGTGTCATTTTTCACTGGGGCATTTCAATGATTGATGCGATAAAACAATAAGAATTTCCTCTGTATGACCTCACTGGCCATGCATTTATTCATTCTCATAGCTGTGGCAATGCTTCACCCTTCTGATGAAGCAGAAATCCTGGAACAATAAAATGAAGAATGAAATAGAAAAAAATCTAATCCCTTTCACCGTTGCATCCAAGAAAAATAGATACTCGTCAAAATGATGGTTTTATGCATGCTATTATGTGTAGGAAAGAACTGTAGATGCTGGTTTAAATCAAAGGTAGACACAAAATGCTGGAGTAACTCAGCGGGTCAGGCTGCATCAATGGAGAGAAGGAATGGGTGGCGTCACTCATTCCTTCTCTCCAGAGATGCTGCCTGACCCGCTGGTTTACTCCAGCATTTTGTGTCTACTATATATCTATTATGTTCCTTTGTTTGAATATTTTCCTTCTTGAGTAAACCTTTATGATAGCAGAATACAGTAATTTCCTGATGGTACCGTAACTGTATCAAATTGCATTTAGGGTTGCAGAAAAATTCAAATGCATTTCATGTAAATTAAATTTACCTACTGTGTGGTTATAAACATAGTACATTATCCAGAGACTGATGACTGGAATAATTCACTCACAAATATGAGCTTTATGTAATTCATGATTGCACACATTGTGATCTCTGTTCACTAATTTAAATCTGTATGCATACCAAAACCACAAGAGGGCAGAGCAGGTTTACATACTCTACTTATAACAACAATGCACTAATGACCACTGGTTTAATAACAGACTGATATTTTAAATCAGCTTGAATAGCTAAGAAAATGTTGGCTACGTACTCTTATTGTTAATCAGTTTTCTAAATTATTATAAGATCAAGCTGGGAACATTCATCCTTCCGATGCTTCTATGTGTTCAGATGTTGGGTGTAATTCAGCTATGGACATACACATTGGAAGCT